>NC_139845.1:4698707-4883707 GCF_963691815.1 Echiichthys vipera
TGACATGCAGGAAATTACAACATAGTGTTACTCTAAAACATCTCTGCTTTGGTGCAATTTGCAACACACACACACACACACACACACACACACACTCATCATGTCCAGCATACCTGCAGGACTGAGCTCACTGGGTCAAATCTGACACATAATCAGACGGGGAATGTAGCCACTGCCGCGTGTTTATGGATGACTATCGCGTGTTTACTTAAGACACGTCTCATCACCGGAGGGCAGCACGCCACTCACACACCCAAACCCACACACACACACACACACAAACACACACACACACAGAAGACCCTCACACACTGCTACCAATGATTACCACTAAGCCTCTCGAGCTCTGAGTCACGTATAAAAAATGGCAAAACAAGCCGAGGTGGACACGCACGCAGCGGTTTGTGTATCGAGCTTTGAGTCAAGACGTAGGAATGTCACCATCTGATGATTACCTACGGCTGGAGCGTGGGCCGTCTGCTGTCTCACACACACACACACACACAGACACACACACACACAGGGCCAGGTGCCCATCAGGGATCAGCGTTATGTATCCGGCACGTCCCGGCTTGTGATCTGTCCTCTGCATTCCTTGTGAGAATAAGAGCGCCGTGCCGGTTGACGTGTGCAATGAAGTTAATGTTATGATTCACACCAGCAACAATTTGCCAACACAGGAGTGATTAATTACGCTATATGACATTTTACAGTGTGTTCTACACGTTTGCGGTTTGCACAAAAATCAGGGCATGGCCACATCCATAATGTATAGGGGAACTTCTTGAACTCATCTCATAGAAACAGGCAACATTCTAGGATCATGTTGGTGTATGTGTGTGTGTGTGTGTGTCTTACGTTTGCAGGAGTCTGGGGCCGTCTGCGGTCTCTGGGGGTCTCTGTGAAAGCCGGCTTTACATTTCTGACACTGACGTCCTTCGGTGTTGTGCAGACAGTCACAAACGCCTCCGCTGCGCTGACCGGACTCACGCCACGGCGTCCAGTCAAAGCGGCAGCTCTGAGCGTGTCCGTTGCACTTACACTCTGGTGTGAGAGAGAGAAAACACACACTGAAAGTCACTGTCTAAAGTCACTGCCGTCAATCACCTGGACTATGACGCTTCAGTACAGTCACTGTTTGAAACACGGGGAACACGTGGGTAATGTTTTGGCTTCAAACTAGACTAAGTGGTTGGATTTAGGCAACAAAACCACTTGGTTAGGGTTAGGCAAAGATTGTGGGTCGGTTAAAATAAGTGAGTTTGTAACTACAGAGACAAGCGGGAGATGGAGCGCGGTCTCCTGATGAAAGTACTTTTGAAAAGTCTTTGTTTGTCGGAATAATCTGAAAAATGAGTTCCCAAATCGGAAAAGACCTGATGCATTAACATTGTGAGCCAGGTCTGTTCTCTTTGAGTGCCCTTGTAGTTGTTGTTATGGCGATGTGACACAACTTTGATTGACCTTTCATCATCATCATCGCCATACTCAAACTTAATTTGAGAAAACTGGAATTTTGAGCATCAAGTACTTCCTTTCCTGCAACTGGGTGGATTTTTATGCACTAATTTATGTGCATTATAGGTGGAAATGTCGATATTTCTGTAGGGGAAAACAAGGGGGACAGTTTAAAATAATAAAAATAATAATATGACTCGAAGCAACCTATTCTACTACAACTTTATCTCAAAATCTCAGAACAGTGGCCCCTAAAACAGACTAGAATTCCACCTTTTACTTATTATTCTCGCTCTCATTTGCAGCTGTGTTTGTAGCTTTTGCCTCGTTTCTTTCATCCATCTTTCCGTTTTATGGCAGATTGCATCTGTTGCATACTGCTCCCTACTTTACCAGAGGCATTGTTGTGTCTATAAGTCAAGTTCTTGCAGTTCTTCCAAATTAAAGTCTAGTTTTAAGTTTTTATTGGCGGAATAAATGCTTGTTGTGTGTTGCAATGTTGGACTCACTCCGACATTCGTGCGGAGCGCCCGTCAGTCCGTCAGCGGGCTGCCAGGGTCGGTCGTTGTAGAGAGGAGTGCAGCGCTCGCAGTGATCACCTGCAGTGTTGTGTCTGCACACACACTTCCCATGGACCTGAGAGAGAGCGAGAGAGAGAGAGAAAGAAAGAAAGAGAGAGAGAGAGAGAGAGCTCATTAGCAACAAGCAAATGATAGACAGAGGTAGAAATGGAAGAATGGGAGGAACAAAGAGGTTAGTGTGATGGAGAGGAAAGTTTCCCATGTGAGGAGAAGCATGTTCGTAGTTCCTCACTGAATAAGTTCTTATTTTCTACTTCTTCTGCACTTCCTCTCACTCCATCTCACTCTCTCTCTCTCTCTCATACTCCCTCGCTTGAAAAATTAGTGAATGGAGATTGATTGTTTGGCTTCATCACTGGAAACAAGAACGGGCCTCTGGTCTGAAAAGCCTGTGTGTGTGTGTGTGTGTGTTTACGAGTGTGTGTATGCGAAGAGTGCAAGTATGCAGCGCTGAGAGCACAATAACAATCTCCTTGTCATTCCTGTGAGCTGGAATGCCATGCATGCTGGATAATGATTGAAGGAGAGGAGGAGGGGGCAAGGCATCTGAGGAAGCTCTTTATTTGTTTGCGTTACACCGTGCAACTGTAATGTAGGACACACACACACACACACACACACACACACACACTATTATACAATGATGATTACAGAGGTAGACACACACTGAATCACATAACCGCAAATGCACAAGACCACAAAAGGTTCTTGCATTGGTTTCCCACGGTGTGAGACGGAAAGTTCGGTCGCCAGGAAGCGTCTCTAGCGTCTGTGTGACACGCATCGGGCTTTCAACTGGAGGTCAGGTGACGTATAACAAACCAAGACGTACTTATTTTAACCCAAACAATGATCTTATCCTAAACCCACAGACTGTATATAAGAGATGGACGTAGCTACCGTGACGTCACACATTGGTACTGTTTTGAAACCAGGAGTTTGACCATTTTGACCGTCGCCATTTTGTTTTTTTTAAACCGGACATGAACATATTTGGCCAAGAGGGCTTCAGACTGTTTAAATCTGCGCTTTATATGGGGCTGAGCTAAACGCTAAAAAGATAAAAACTGACGGTTTTCAAACCTGCTGACGCATACTCATTCGGTGGACTATTAGCCGGTGGGGAGCTCCGGTCATTGGTGCCCAGTTTGTTGGAGTGACACAGAGCAGGTTTCCCTAAAATTACCAGCTATCTAGCTAACGTTAGCTTTGCTATCAAGGTGCAACTGGACGCTGATCGAGACATTTTTAGGGGACCACAATGTTACGGCTATTTTAATGCGCCGTGTATATGTATTCACTTAACCTCTACACTGTCACAAGCATGGCAACCATTTGTGAGTCAGGGAACTTCAAACGGAAGAGATCTCCTGTCCCCTCATTGGAGTTTAAAGACTGGTGCTTGAACACTGTGTTTAATATCCGCAAAACCTCCGATTTCAGTGTTGGTGTTGCACCAAATGCTGCTCTCAGGTCAGTGCTAGTAGCAGCGCGGACCGCTGTGGGCGCCGCTGGCCCTCAGGGCAGAGTCACAAAACTGTGATATGGCCGGGGTCTGTTTGTGGCGGTTTTTGTGGTTTCCACCCTGCGTGTGGCTCTCTACAGCCTTAATCCCCATGGTGCCGAGCTTGAAGATCGCTTTGCACAGAATGCATCTGGCCTCATCTTGGTTGGCAAAAGATGTGGGCCAAATTCGAAAACGGACGTCGTCCAGCCAACTCTCAGTAAAACTGCACTCACCAATAGTCGCAGACTAGCTAGCAAGCATGCGGATAACCATTTACATCAGCAGCTCGTAAAAAAAGTAGCCTCTCTACATCTCCTTCTCTAAAAGTCTCATCTCATCTTCAGCCTCTTATCCGGGGTCGGGTCGCGGGGGCAGCAGCTTTAGCAGGGGACCCCAAACTTCCCTTTCCGGGGCCACATTAACCAGCTCTAACTGGGGGATCCCGAGGCGTTCCCAGGCCAGTGTGGAGATCTAATCTCTCCACCTAGTCCTGGGTCTTCCCCGAGGCCTCCTCCCAGCTCTCCCTAGATGATCCTGAACCACCTCAACTGGCTCCTTTCAACGCAAAGGAGCAGTGGCTCTACTCCGAGTTCCTCACGGATGCTGAACTTCTCCCCCTCTCTCTAAGGGAGACTCCAGCCCCCCTCCTGAGGAAACACATTTCGGCCGCTTGTACCCGTGACCTGGTTCTTTGGGTCCTGACCCAGCTTTCATGACCACAGGTGAAGGTAGGAACCAGGACTGACCGGTAGATCGAGAGCTTTGCCTTCCTCAGCTCTCTTTTCGTCACAACGGTGCGGTAGAGCGACTGCAGCACCGCCCCCGCTGCTCTGATTCTCTGGTCAAACTCACGCTCCATCCTCCCCTCACTCGTGAACATGATCCCGAGGTACTTGAACTCCGCAAGAAAAACTAAATATATAACATTAAATAGTCCTGCCCTGACAAATTTAAGACCCTTGCGTAATGTATTCAAGACCAACAGATGACTTTTTTTTTTAATTTAAGACATTTTAAGGCTTTAATCTTAGATACATGAATTTAAGACTTTTTAAAGATGCGCGGACACCCTGACTTTACAGTCATGCCTGAATATAACCATGTAAATGAAGCGTCTAAGTAACATTTTTTTATTTGAATGGAAACGTACAGCGCCAACGTTGTTTCGCGGCGACTGTGATGGTGACGGCTCTGATTCACAGACTTGAGCACAGACTTAAACGCATCCACATGCTACAGAACAGAGCCAACATGTTCTCTGACCCCACAACGTAGAGGTTGAACACACGCACACATGACTGATTTTACATCACTAATAGGGGGGAAGCAATTGCATAAATGAGAGGTCCAGGCAAATAGGAGGCAGGAGACCTAATGACACATATCGCAAAAAAATAAAAAAAGAAGAAAGTGATGTATGGAAAAGTGGAGAGAAAGAGAAGAGTGGAGGGAAATGGAGAAGAGAGGAAGGAGTAAAGGGCAGCGGCTGGCTCGGGGCCAGACAGCTGGTATTTCAACCCATTTCACATGTTTAGCATATCGTGATACGGGACAATTAACACATGTACACACCGCAGAGCTGCACGCACGCAACCGTGTAAACTCGCCCATGCAGAGACGGACTGATGTTTGATGCTGATAGTTAATAGATCATGTTAGTGTCTTACATTTCACTGCTGTTGGGCCAAAAAGGGACAGTTTTTGATCAGAAATGCATTATTAAATACAAGCTTATGGCTTGAAACGTATTTTGTGAGGATCAGATAGTGTTTAAAGTAATTTCATGATTCAAGATTAGAGTTATAGCTTTAAATCCAGCAGCTAGTGCCATTATATATATCATTAGTACTCATTTTTATGCACTCTTTGTACTTTTCGGTTGGTACCTTGATGGTTAAATGCACTTATTGTAAGTCGCTTTGGATAAAAGCATCAGCTAAATGAATGCAATGCCAATTAAATAAGGATTTTCCAACGTTTTACAAGTTTATTCACGTCGTTTATTTAACTTTAACTACTTTCTCAAGTGCCTTCTTTAAGTCAGGATAAAAAACAACGTAATTTTTGTAACTTTAAATCATTTTCAGTCAACTGTTTCGTGTTATTTCCAATATAATGACCCTGAAAAGGGTTGGCAAAGCAGCATAACACTGTCTTTAAGAAGAATGACTGAGAATGTGTAAGGAAGATAAAAGATAGAGACAGATGTAAAGAGAGGCAGTTAGATTGTGAAAATGAGAAAACACACACATCCTGACTGGACTAATTACTGCCACCGCTCCAGTAGTTGTTCCTGGATGCCATTATGTGTGTGTGTGTGTGTGTGTGTGTGTGTGTGTGTGTGTGTGTGTGTGTGTGTGTGTGTGTGTGTGTGTGTGTGTGTGTGTGTGTGTAAAAGTGTGTGTTGGCTTTGTGGCTAACTAACAGACGGTGTAATCGCCGTGGGGGGGTAGGAACACGAAAACCAACAACAAACAGTTTACGTCTACGCTCACGGTGTCTGAGCAGTAATGACTCAACGTGAGGGAGGGCCACTTTCACTACACACACACACACACACACACACACACACACACACACACACACACACACACACACACACACACACACACACACACGCACACGCACACACACTTATAGATATATATTTGCTGCCCTGTCCACAGCAGTACATTCCTTATCTTCTGTGTCTGTTTCTCCGAATTGGGAGTGGGCAGAACGCCATCTACTGTAGCTAACACCAAGACTATGGATAAGGGTGGCAGTAGCTCAGTCCATAGGTGACCTGGCTGGGAACCGTAGGGTCGCTGGTTCAAGTCCCTGTGTGGACCATGAACGGAGCGTGGACTGGTGGCTGGAGAGGTGCCAGTTCATCTCCTGGGAATGCCGAAGTGCTGTTGAGCAAGGCACTGAACTCCGCTCGGGGCGCTGGTCACTGGCAGCCCCCTCGCTCTGACATCTCTCCTTAATTGCATGTATATAGGTCCTGTCTGTGCATGTGTGTGTATTTCGGGCCTGTGTGTGTAACAGGATTAATAATAAGAGTGAAAACATTCAATTTCCCCGTTGTGGGATAAATCAAGTTCTTCTTAAAAACCTTATTCAGCCACACTTCAAAATATCTGAACTACCCCTTCGAGTAAAGGATCTGAATACTTGTGTGCCGGCTGCACACGCCCTTCCCTTCCCCGAGTGATCGGTAATCTCTGCCCTCATCTTGTGTTTGGGTTTTACCAGAAACAGTGGCTCTGGGTTCAAAACCCAAAACAAACCGCTGATAAAACGGCTGGAAAAGTCACTTATATAACTCCTGTGTGTTTACGGAACGCTACCCGCATGGCACACGCGGGCAGAGCGACGCTCCGATGACCTGAGGTAATGTTGTGAGGACGGTTAAGAAGGATTAACTGTTCAAACACGGGAGCAGTTAGGCTGAGATATGTGATGAAAACACGAACGAGCAACACATGTAAGCATCAAAATGATCTAGTGTTATTAATATCCTGGCGTGCAGAGGAGAGTTTAACAGCCCCCGTGGTGTTTGGACGGTTTCAGGAGGATTTTCTGCCCTCAGAAGAAGGAAATCCTGATGAAAACACTCACTAGAGCCACTTGGAATTTCTTGGCATGGAAAAAGTCAGATTTAAAAGACTGCGTGCAATAAATCGCCTATCAGCAGCTTCGTTACAAAAACGCAGGTATCAGCAAAGAAAACATGAATCATCTGGTTTATGCATCACGTGCAATACCAAACATTCTCATCTGCTTCATATCAGGATGAAATATGAGGTGTTTTTTTCCTCCGCGTGTCAGAACGCAGTTTTTATGGGTTCGGTAACTTACAGAATACATATGTCCTTTCATCGTTCTTATGACTTATGATGAGGATGTGAGAGAACTTTATACTTCTACTCCACCACATTTCAGGCGTTTTACTCCTTCAACTACATGTGTTTGATAACTTAAGTTGCTCTGCTGATTCATATTATTGATAAGTTATGACGTAATATTATAGAGGAAGATGAAACTTTATAGGGTTGCTGCAGGAATGAGCCGTAAAACCCAGAGATGAGTCAGCATTTTTGCACTTCCCCTTAAAGCACCTTTCTTGCGTGTCTCACAGCGCTTCCCTCCAAAGTCCCCCCTTCTTCCACCTGACTGACCTCTGACGCTCCCTCCTCCCCCGACACGTACAGGGAGAGAGAAATGCTGCGTTCCAGTGCCAAGTCCGAAGATTCGGACCTCCAACTAGGCAAAGTGCACTGAAAAGCTTGTCAAAGTTGAACCTCATACGAGCGAATTCAAGGGAGATCGACCGATCGTGAACTCACTAGTAGGAGGTTCCACTTTGACAGGAACTCCAGTGCACTTTGTCCAGTTGGAGGTCTGAAACTTCGGACTTCCCATGGCACTTGAACGCAGCATGAGCAGCGCAAGTGAAACGGAGCAACTGACAGACAGGAAGCTCCGCAAATAATTTTAATGTAATTCTTTACATTTTACTGTGCCAAACGCTTATAAGGAGCATTTTAAGATTACAAAATAAAAGTGTAGAAATGCCAGAAAGGTAAGAATTCCTCTACTCCGTCTCAAAGACTAAGTTCTTCTTTTGGTTACGTGCCTGAAATATTCTTATTTTGACGTTTTGTTCTACGACATAAAGCGCGTCAGTAAATACGTGACTCTTAATCTTTGAGTGTCGTGTGTCTTAAAAAAAGTTGTTTGCTAACAAGAAATCCCGATTACGTTTATGCTTCAAAAATCATAAAAGCCGTGTTCATTTGTGAAAATGATCTTGCTGAACAAAAAGTTAAAGCTTCATAAACTTTTGTTTTGTGTCATAGTTTATTTTCGAGCTTTTTACCAAGGCAACCATGGCGATGCTAACTTAACATCAGCCTACAAAAACACGCCATCCCTGCAGCGCTCTATTCATCCTCGAGGGAAAATTCACGCAAGCTACACACAGATAAAATCAAAGTAGTTCACGTTAAGGTACGTACACATGAATGCATTTGAATTATAATCCAGTACTGTGACATATTTAGTCCGAAATGGATCATTCTGCATGATTACTTTTGTTGCTTTAATTATATTTTGATGCTAATACTTAAAAAATAGTGAAACATTTGAATGCAGGACCAGAGAGAAAGTTTATTTTCCAAGAATTGAAGTAAAATTGTTTATTTTAGCGCATACCTTGACTGCAGTTCTTTTAAAAACAAGAGATCCGTATCAAAAAATGTCGGTTTGGCCGGGTGTTTATTTAGACAAACAAGTGTAAACTAAATATTTGTACCGTTATCAGCCTCAAAAATCCTGCTTACATAAGTCGTAAAGGAAACTTTGTGTTGACTCTCACTTTCCCCCGTCGAGCCTCGCTGATTGCAGCAGAACAGACGTTTCTGTTTGTGGAGATGGTCGCGATAGGAGCACGAACCAGGAAAAACACACTGTATCAGTCGTGTCCGTTCGCACCTTCATCAACACATCAACGCCTCCATTAACCCTTGAATGGATATCTACATATCTTGGGTTTGTTATGAAGAGGAAAAGCAGCGGTTTATCAGAACCAGGAGAACAGAGGAAGCAGGAGAGAGGAAAAGTCTGGTATTAAGACGACTGTCAACACAAAGTGATCGAGCTGTTCGGTCTGAAAGCATCAAGCAGGATAATCCTCCTTAGAGCGAGAGAGAAGCCTGAACACAGGGTGTGATGACTTCATGATCAATATCAACACATGTGAAAGAAAAGCTACAGTGGTGCTTCAGCGTCACAGCATCAAGGCTTCAAACAAAGCTCGTTTGAAACAAATGTACATTTCACAAGACGACCCGTTGGTGATTGGGTTACTCCAGACTGCAGGGGCGCTGATGCAAATGTGTAGCGCACGCGAGAAAGTGGAGTTTTGTCTGCAGCCACGATGTTTTGTCAACACCGTTAAGACTGTGCAGGCGTCAATGCATCTCACTGTGGTGGTTTCATGTCTATTTTTTGTCATTTTGTGTCTATTTGAGTCATTTTGCATCCCTTTGTGGTGCTTTTATGTTTATTTTTAGTCTTTTTGAGTCACTTTATAGTTGCTTTAAATCTATATTTAATCATTTTGCATCCCTCTGTGGAGATTTTATGTCTATTTTTAGTCATTTTTAGTCACTTTATAGTTGTTTTACATCTATTTTAGCCATTTTGAATCCCTTTGTGGTGGTTTTATATCTATTTGTAGTCATTTTGTGTCTATTTTAGTCATTTTGCATCCCTCTGTGGTGGTTTTATGTTTATTTTTAGTCTTTTTGAGTCACTTTATAGTTATTTTACATCTATTTTAGCCATTTTGCATCCCTTTGTGGTGCTTTTATATCTATTTTAGTCAGTTTGAATCACTATATAGTTGGGTTACATATATTTTAGTCATTTTTCATCGCTTTTTGGTGGTTTTATGTCTATTTTGATCTATCTACAGATGTTTTACCTCATTTTGCATCCTTTTGTAGTAATTTTGGATTGTTTGTAGTTGTTTTGTGTATGTTTGTGGTCCGTTAGCATCTCTTTGTGATCGTTTTTTTCAGCAACATTATGTGAGTCAGGGCTCCTGACCCTATATGGCCCCTGGGCCTGCGCCCGTGCCCGGAAGGCCCGTTCAGTAATAACTATGTTTTTATAGTAAACAAATGCTCTGTAATGCACTTAATGAATCAATGCTCCTCTCTCACCACGTGGTTGGTGCGGTCTCTGATGGGTTGGTACCCCGGTGCAGGAACACACTGCTCAGCGTGTCCGTTACAGAAGCAGCTTCCCTTCACGATCAGGTCGTAGATGGCAAAGTGCCGGGTGGGAACAGCTCCGTGCGTCGAGGTGAGGTCTTTGGCCTGGCAGGGACACGCCTGGCGCTTCAGCAGTCGGATTCGGACGTTGGTCACCCTCAGCTGCTGCTGGCCCTCCACCCCGAACGGATCCAGGGACTCCCACTTTGGGAGGGTGCGGTAAATCACCTGTTAGTCAGAGAGAGAGAGAGAGAGAGAGAGAGAGAGAGAGAGAGAGATCCGTCATGTTTCACACAGAACAAAGACTGTGTTCATTTTAATTCACTAAGCATTAGGCAGCAAAAAACACGACAGAAACCTGCACAAATCCCACGTCTGTGATCATTGACTCGGCTCACTGCGATCTGATGAGACTTAAACATCAGTGAGACATGCATCATTGTAAGTCAGGGGATGAGTGCAAATGCTCTTTTTCAATAAAACACCTGATAAGAGGAACGCGCCACTCGCTCCACATTCAAGCTGCCAGACTTAATTGATTCTCAGGAGATGTTTCGAGACAAAGAAAAGAGTTTGCAGACTTGAATGGCTTTGTAAAGCTGTATTTTTAAGGCCAAATGCGTCAAAAACTGGTTTAACCTGTACAGTACAAAATGAAGGACTTTAATAACCTAAAAAACAAACATGTGACGCAAACTGTCCACAACATCTTAGTTTCTCCAAGTGGTTTATACGAAGAAACACTAAAAGGACAAGACATGAAAAACAGCAACAGACTTTCAATCTGTATTTAATTAACCAAATACCTAAAACTGATTATGAAGCCATGTGTAAACTAGAAGACAAAGAACTGTAATCTCAGCACTGATCGAAAATAATTGCGATCATCATTTCGACCACTACTTTTTAACACTCGCCGTTCTGCTTTGAGGATCTTGACCATACAGAGTAGACTCATGCAGCCTCTCCCTTCTGAAGATGCTGTTGTTTTGTTTTTGGGCATAAGACAAATCTTAAAAGGACAAAAGAGAAGACGGGACACTGTTCTCTCCTCTTACAGCCTCGCTTCATGATTCAGAGGGATTAGACGTCTGCACAATCAGCTTCATTCATGCTACTCATGTCACTACATCTGTCACGTTAATGGCAGTTTGTTCTGGTGCTAAACTCAACTCTGACCTTAAACCTCGCCGTCTTGACTACGTCCTCACGTGACCATGAGGGTGCCGCGTTCCTAAAACCTTCCTCTCCCCCTCTCCCTCTCTGTCTGGTCCCTGGACATCCTTCAAATGGAAGATCCCTTTATGGGCTGCCATCGCCATGGCTACCGCTGCCCCTAGCAACCAACGGGGTGAAAAAGTTGGTGTCTGCGCCAACTCTCGCTGCGAAACAAATGTGTGTGTTTGTAGAGTGTTTTCTTTAGAGAGTGTGCTGTTGTCACTGGCCGTCATTGATATCATTGGACGAGGAGTGTGTGTGTGTGTGTGTGTGTGTGTGTGTGTGTGTGTGTTTTCTTTGGTTAAAGCAAAGATTGCGAGTTAAAAAAAAAGCCCCCACGCAGCTCTTTCATTGGCTGGATGACCGGCCGAGAGTGTGATGGGAGGAGTGCTATTAATTTCCCCCGTTGTTGGAAAAGGTTGCGGGGTCACGGCATTGTGGTCCACAATTAAGAGAACACGACAAATAGGACGAGGGGCGCCGGTCCGCGGGAGAGCACGGAGAGCAGGGGGACCAGACAAAGACGGGGACGGAGATCCAGCTTCACATAACTCAGGGTCCGGACAAAAGGGCCCGCAAGAGCCCCGGTGACACCACAGCAACACCAGCACACACACACAAGCACACTGGCATGCACGCAGACATCAGCGTCGGGCTTTTCCTTCACACCAAACCTTCTGGAGCTTTTTACTACACAGTGACGCCTCGTAGTTTTCCTCTCAATGTGGAGACAAAATATCAGCAAATACGCTGATGACACCCACGTTTATGTTGGATAGATGTAAGACTCCGAGCAAAGGGAAGAAGAGGTTTATCTTATATAGGGATTTATCTATGTTTATGATTTAATACAGATATAACACTGTATGGTTTAGGTTAAACACTCAGCTGTTTAACTTTTTATTGCTTTTTAAACTTTTAGCTCACATTCAGCTGCTTATTCGTGTTGTTTTTCCCTTTTTCGCTCCACTTTTTATTACGTGAAGCAAGAAAATGCTTCACTTGTAGCAGAAAACATTCACTTTGGATGGGGGTACATCTCTCGGATAGGTCTGCGGACGAGCTACTGATGGACGTGTCAAGTTCTTTTGACCACTAGCTGCGCTTTGGAGCAACTTTTTGACGAGCAGCAAACTCTCTTGACATGATATGTGTATAAAATGATATGTATGATAAAATCTAACTTTAGAAAAGCTGTGTAAAGTACCAATGTATTGTCATCAACAGGTGTGTATATTATTTATAGTCTTACGAACACTTATGCATACCAATTTGTATGATATCTTCTGAACTATGGCGTTCTAGTTTATGCTGTATACGATGACCGGTACATGACAGTTACAGTTTAGTTTAGGCTTCAAAATGACTTGGTTAAGATTTTAAAAGGTTGTCGTTCAGCTTAGTACTCCCGGGTGAAACTCCCACGTTCACTGTGCGCCGTGTGTCCACTTCAGGCCGGAAAATAAAAGTAAGTCTGGCTTAAACAGGCGTAATTCCATCAAAGCACTGTGGACTGTAATCTGGTAAACATGCACAATGGGCATTGATGGAAGGAGAAAAAGACGGAGAGGGAAACGGAGAGAGGGGGGATGGGTGTCTAGCCAACAGTACCAACATCCATCAGAGCAACGGCACTTCCTTCCCAGCAGACAGACGCAGAGCCGACTGTATGTGTTTATCTGAAAGGGCACGGACAAGTGTGTGTGTGTGTGTACGTGTGTGTGTGTGTGTGTGTTTGTGTGTGTGTGTGAGGAACTGTGGAAAAGAGAGAGCCTTTGCGTGTTGGCTGGTCTGCCTCACTCTCTTCCCTAAGGAGGTCAGTCTGTACAACAAACACTCACATTCTTCCAACCCAGCTGACCTCATAAATAAGACAAGGAGCCCTGCACACACACAAAACACAGACACACACACACACGCACACACTTGACAAAGCTTTTTAGCACAAGAAATGACATGCTTTTATGTTTCAGGGGAAAGAAAGATGAGAATACCTGACATCGTTTAAGCCAACAGCAATCCAACACATGCGAACAGTAACACTTTACTTATTAGTTCGACTTCTATTTAATATTTCAGTTTGTCACTTTTGTCTGAAGAAGTGGAGGCTGAACACTTTGTTAGGCTTCATGTCAGTTCCTTTATATATACATACACATATATACTGTATATACCTCTTGTTTCTAAAGTGTAGCACTTAAAGTGGTTATGCTAATCGTATGTACTTGCATGATTCTTGCAATATGTGGGTGCTATTTTCATGGCTGAATGCATTTATCTTAAGTCGCTTTGGATAGAAGCATCAGCTAAATGATGAAATGATTACCTCAGTAGGTAATTGAATTGTTTAGTGCATAATATGATGACATATGTCCAAAACCAGGCTTTTTTGGGGCATTTTTGATACATTTGATTAGAATTATTTGAACAATTTTCGTTCAGTGCTAAGTAATGTTAAGTTTGATGTAAATTAGGTTGTTTTGTCTAAAGAAGAACTTCTCAATTAACCCTTTTTTCAAACTAATCAAAAGGTTAATTTCCCTGTTTACTTTGACACATTCATTCAGCAAAAACAAACTCTATCTGCTGCTCCAAAAAATATCCAGTAACAACAACAACGAGCTGCTTTTTCATGAATAATCAACAGATAAACTAAATTGCAGGCGCTCTGAATGGTTGTGACTCTGGGTAAATTCATATCTGAAGTTAGAGGAAGTACAAACTGCACAGTAGGCGTTCTGTCATCCCCGCGCACGGACCACAGGCTCATTTTGAGTGATGTACAGTCACAACAAAGACACGCAGAGGCAGAGAGAGTGCGAACAGCTGAGCAGCTGCAGCATCAGTCAGAGCGCTACTTGACCTCTTTTAACCTCGGGGTCATCCTTTGAGGGGTTAGCGGTCGAAGGTCACGCTCGCAGCACAGGTGGCTGAGACGTGCGGAAACCAGAGTGTGAATCGCGGAGTCAGAGAAAACAGAAAGGAAAAGAAAAAAAGAACTGCTGATTTATCTTTTTTGCACAAAAGCTGCAGAGAAAATCATGAGAACACACGGTTTCCATAAACGCACGTAAAAAACACAACGGGGAATATTTATGACAGCGGCAGGATAAAGCCGTAACAGCTGAATACTTTGAAGGTAAGCGTAAACACACATTACATATGCGAGCGCTGCAGGGAGTCCAGAGCAGCACCACGCCTGGCATGCGCCTCCACGCATATCTGCAGAGCAGCTCCTGACACACACACACACACACACACACACACACACACACACACACACACACACACACACTACTTCAATTAAACATCAATGGACTTCAGGAAGCCCTCTCGTGCTACAGTCAAAGTACGCCTGTTAAACACTCACTCAAGCACACTCATGCACACGCACGCACACACACACACACACACACACACACACACACACACACACACACACACACACACACACGCACACAGAGCCTCCCCCCACCTGGCTGAGCTCTGCTTTCATTCAGTCGTATGACCGTATGACTCTCGCATGTTGCGTGACTTACTGCAGACAGGACTGAATTTGTTCCAGCAGGAGGGGTAATGATACACTTTAAATCATTTGTTGAGAAAATAACGAGTGTGTCTGTTGCTTGATCTACCTGTGTCACACACACACACACGCGCGAACGCACACACACAGACACAGGCACACGCGCCGACACGCCACACACACATGATATGACATAATTAGCAATTCTCTCATATAGAGGACGAAAAAAAAGAGGAGGAAACTCTCTCTTTCTCTCCCTCTCTCTCTCTCTCCCTCTCTTTGTAAACCCCCCTGCAGCGTTTTAACTGCAGGTGTGTATCCGCCCTCCTTTTACACCTGCGTCAACCTGCTTTCTGAGCCAGCCGACTGTTTGGATTGAGAGAAATGGTGGGAATGCAACCAAGACTTGATACACATCTGATCATCTGAAGTGCTTCTGGCAGGTACCGTAGTCGTGAACGAGACAAGACAAAGAGATCTGTTTAGAGAACTGTGTATACTTGACACTGGAACTCTTGAACTTAAGTTTAAGATTTTACTGAGATATTTATATTATATATCACACTAATATCTTTATATCCTTCATTGCTCCTTTATTGGCCACTAGGGGGCAACATCTGAGGGAAACATGCCTGAAACTGCTTAAGGTCCTGACACACCAGGCCCAAAGTCGGCCATCGTTGAATATCGGATCCTTGGCATTTCTCTGCAGCTTTTCAGCTGATTCAGCATGTTGTAATCACTCTGATTGGCAGTTCAGTGAGTGCACGAGAAGAGAAACGTACGTGAGGAAAAACGGAGACTATGAGATCGAAAACAAACTTGTTATCGTAATCTTTTTTAAGCCATTGAGCTCTGTAGAAGAATAGGTCTATAAGTGTTTTATTGTTCGCTCGTACGTGGTAATATTTGTGTCGTTAACGTGCTAACTGGCTAACTGAGGTGTTCCCTTTTTAAATGACGAATACGGACTGCTGGTATTGACAGTTATTTCCTCTCACACTGGCGCAGAATGTATGCGCTAGTTGTCTAAGCCGGCTATAGTCTTAGCGATTTGTCCAAGTGCAACTTTTTGACCGTCGCTATTAGTTCTTCGCCACAACTAGTTGCTAACGTTTCTGTCTGGTTTTCAGTGCCAGAAAAGGTTTTGTGAAGTGGAGTTTTCAGAGTTTATAGAGAGCTGCTGGAAACATTGAGGATGAGAGCGGTGAGAATGAACCAAAACAGTGAAGCTGCAGGCTGGAAAAACCAAAACAATGAGCACAAAGAAGCTCAAATGCTGCAGAGCTGAGAGGGTAACTGCATTAATTATCTGTAGAATTGACGCTACGAGCCACGGCGTTCACACTACGTCCAAAAATATTGATCAGTGCAGCTTTAAGATGACTTTCAGATGTCTGGTGTAACGGCGAGATACACACAGGTCCCTCCTCACCTCTCCGCGGTTGCAGGGATACGCCCCGGAGTATTTGGAGGTGCAGGTGGCCCCTTCCCGGCCTACGCCCGCCTTTCCCTCCTCCATCCCGAAGGTGGCGCTGCAGTTGCTGGCGTAGTACTGAAGCATCTTCCACGTTCTCCCAAAGTCCTGCGACCGCTCCAGGGTCATGGCGGCGGGCCTCGGAGAGCGAAACACTATGATGAGATGCGTGAAGTAGAACTCCGCCTCCAGGTCCAGCTGCACCGTCTCAGACTCCACGCCCTCGGCCGACTGCCACCACGTGTTGGGGTGACGGAAGGAGGAGTCGGACATGGCTCCAGCCAGGTGGGACAGGAGAGGCAGGCCGGCGTTGCATTTGGCGCACTTGGCAGCGCCGCAGGCCAGGTTGGCGTCAGGGTCGGAGTAGGAGCAGTAGAGCTCGGTGCCGTTGTTGCCGCAGACGGTTTGCGTCAGGACCCGCCGACCGAGGGCTAAGTTACCCATGCGTGGGTTGCAGGCCCGGCTCTCACAGCGAGGGGCCACACCGGCACGAAACACCTCCACCGACAGACCTGGATGGACAGAAAAAAAGTTTAAACAAAAGAAAAAGAAAAGAAGAAAGACTTTTTGTTGCTCTCGTCAAAGCCACCAGACTCCATTAACAAAACACTTTACCTCACAGAACAAAGGAGTTCCTGGTTTACCGTAAACTAACTAACTTATCGGCAGCAGTAGATGAGCAACTCCTGCGTTCTGTGAGGTAAAATTACCGTTTTTATCAATGGAGTCTTGTGGCTTCGACGAGAGCAAAGAACGACTTTGTGTAAACTCAAACAAGGCTCTGTGACAGCTGCGAAAATATTCAAATATAGCGTACACTTCAACTCATATTGATTATTTAAGGTAGCTAAACTAGCTTTTATGTCCGTCCTCCTGCCTGCTTCTCCAGACTGGGGCCGTACCTCATACAAAATCTGAAACCATCCCTTTAACTCAGCATTGAGGCATTAAAATAGCACTAAAATAAGTCGCCAGGACTATTTCTGTGGTAGGATGGAAGAAGGAGGAATACAAAAATGCAAAGATACCATAAGAAACACAGGAGAAAGTTGCATTTTAAGAGTAAGAGCGATCAAAATGTCCAGAAACCCCATTTTAAAGGCAATAGCTGAAGAAAAACTATGATAAAAGTGCTCCTAAGAAAACTGTTCTCACTTAAACTGATCATTTTGTGTAAAAACTGATCATATCAAACTAAGAAAATGTGTTGTCAGTCAGCGCTCAGTGTCTGTTTTGGAGAGTTCAGTGAACAGACACACCTGAATTTAGTGAGTGGGCGAGCTGGGAATAAGAGTGACTCAGAGAGAGTGTGTGTGTGTGTGTGAGTGTGTGTGTGTGAGTGTGTGTACATAAGTCCAGTGATTTACTTAGATCGGAAATGTTATGCAAAAGGGATAATAGAGGCATTGTGCACCTGCCTGCCTCAGACTGCAGCCGGCGTGCACTCTAACACAGATAGAGTTTGGCAGCTCGGGGAGCATGAGCGGCGTTCAGAGACGCCTTCCAGACGCTTTGCAACGCCCCCGAGCGCCACTGTGTCATCTTCTCAACGTGGATTTATCACCTAAAAACCTGGCACTCGATTTGTTTTTCTTGTCAGAGTTTGACTCTCATGAATGATTGGACTTTTGAAAGGGGTGCTCTTTGTTGGGAGTGACTTACATAACTGTGTGTGAGGAGGTCAGACTCAAACCTTTACACTGAATGATCATTTTGTGCTAATTAATACAAAGAATGTAAAGTTATTAATCTACAGGAAGCTGGATACACCTCATTAGGAAGCTTAGTCATCAACAATGAGGCTCAGCACACGTCCTCGACTGTTGTGTGTCTCCTAGAAGTTAATATGAAAACTTTAATTATGCAGTTTATGATGTTTGGATCGAAACTCTTAACACACGTTGGTTCATGTGCAAAGTAGAAACTGTTCAGGAGAGAGATTAAACTGCTTCAAATGTCCCCAGAGATAATAACTTTCATCTGCACAGTGGTGGAAGAAGAGCTCAGAGCTTTAACTTCAGTAAAATAGTAGAAATACTCTGTTAGACGTAAAGTCCCGCGTTCAAAATGTGAGTAAAAGTTCAAAAGTATCAGCATGGAAGTGACCTTAAAGTGCTCATCATGCAGAGCATTATAGTATCACAGTGTAAGGATTGATAGATGAATGTAAATATCACTTTAATGTTGCAGCTGATGAATGTGGGGCTCATTTTATTCACTGTATATTCTGCTGTGTAGCTTCATACTGTAGGTTATTTCATTAGTCGATGATATTTTGTGTTAATCATCTGAATCTGTTAAAGTACCTAAAGTTATTAAATTATTATAGAGGAGTAAAAGTACAGTGTTTCCTCTGAAAGTAGAAGTATAAAGTAGATTAAAATGGAAATACCCTTTAAAATTACACTTGATTAGATGTCCACCACTGTATAAACAGTGTGTACATATATTAATATATATATATATATAAATAGTAAACAGTACATATATATATAAATAAACTATAAATAAATAAACACTAACCTGCATCTGATAACACGGCCAGTGTGATTACAAATAAACCCAACATGGCTCCTGGTTTTAAAGGAATAATCCGAAATGTGTGGTGAGAAGAAGAAGAAGTCAAAGAAGAAAATCCTCTGGAGTTAAAATTCAGGCATCAAGTGTTTGCAAAGACAAGTGCGTAGGTTCAAATCCCGTGTGGACTTTCTCTTTCACTCAGCTGTGATCCGATGAGCCTCGTGAAGAAGTAACAACATGACCCCGGACGGTGTGTGATGTCCCGCTGAGCGCAGATGAACAAGTGGAGTGAAGGTGTGATCGCCTCGTCTGCTGCTGCTGCTGCTGCTGCTGCTGCTGCTTCTTCGGGACCTGCAGCGTGTTTCATTTCCCCGCAGTGTGCGCGCCCGCTGCCCCGCTCTGCCCCGCTCTGCCCCGCAGATCTATTTCTAAGGAGCTGCGCGGTGTTGTGTGTTGTGTGTTGTGTGTAGTGACAGCAGCAGCAGCAGCAGCAGCAGCAGCAGCTCCGCCTCCCATCCGCAGTTTCCTCTCATTTAAAGGAACATTCCTGTTTGTGTGCAGAGCTGCAGACACAACCTGCTGCTCCAAGGAGGGCTAAACATGACTCATGTGTTATTAAATAAATAACAGGTAAATTAAATAAATACAGGAATTAATCAGTGAATGCATGAATAAATAAATACATGGATAAATGTATGAATAAATACAGGAATAAATCAATGAAAAGTTGAAATAAATGACTAAATAAATACAGAAATAAATGCATGAATTAATAACTAAATAAAATAATAAATAAATGAATAAATAACTGAAAAGTTGGAATAAATGACTAAATAAATACATGAATAAATGACTAAATAAATACAGAAATAAATGCATGAATAAATAACTAAATAAAATAATAAATAAATGAATAAATAAATACATGAATAAATAAATAAATAAATACAGAAATAAATGCATACATAAATGAATAAATTAATCAAATAATAAATAAATAAATAAAAAATAAACAGCCCCCAGCAGCACCCTCTGCTCAGTGAGGACACTAACTGCAGAGTGAAGGGGCTCCCAGCAGCACCCTCTGCTCAGTGAGGACACTAACTGCAGAGTGAAGGGGCTCCCAGCAGCACCCTCTGCTCAGTGAGGACACTAACTGCAGAGTGAAGGGGCTCCCAGCAGCACCCTCTGCTCAGTGAGGACACTAACTGCAGAGTGATGGGTGCATCAGAGTCCAGAACAGCACCAAAGTCTCCACTAAGACCAGAACCAGGGACACGTTTGTCTCTAGGATGGAGGAGGATTTGGAGAGGAACTCTCCGGTGTTTGGATTCTCCACAGCGTCTCCACGTCTCTTCTTCTCCGTTGTTGTTGGTGTATTCCTGTGGCAGTTACAGCGCCACCTCCAGGCCTGGCATGTGAACTACAGCATTTTAGTCGGTTTACCTGGTTTCCTGTGGACGCAGATATTTTTTTGAGTTGAGGCCATGTGGACCTTCCCTTAGATGGGCGTCCGTACAAAACCAAACTCACTAAACTGCAGCTTTTGAAGTTCTGCTTTCACATGGTTGTCGAGGCGACTGTGACTCAGTGGAGAGAGAGATTGGTGGTTCGATCCCCACCTCCCCCGGTCCACATGTCGAAGTGTCCTTGGGCAAGACACTGAACCCTGAATTGCTCCCCGTGCTGTGCATGGGTGTGTGAATGTGGTGTGAATGGTTAGATTAGATGGTCTGTAGATGTCCACTGCTGTCAGTGTGAATGTCTGTGTGAACGGGTGAATGTGACAGACACTGTGAAAGTGCCTTGAGTAGTCAGAAGACTAGAAAGGCGCTTTATAAGGACAAGTCCATCCATTTACCACTTGTCCACTCCCAACAATGGCGTCTTAAAGAAAGCGCGGGGCAGGGATGAAGGTGAAAATGGCGCTTTAATCTGCTTTATAGTGGTGACAGTGACAGACCTGCATGATGACTGCGTACAGGACAGCAGTGTGCAGGCCGCAGGGTGCCCCCCTGTGCTCAGAGACGGTACAAACTAAAAAAGATAATTGGATGCTGGATGATGTTCTTTCCGCTCCGGCCCATTCGGGCCACGCTCCACTGAACACAGCATGGCTTTGGCTTCTCTGTCTGCTGTGCAATCGGACCGTGACCTGCTTTCTGTGCACCTGACCCGTGTCCAATAAGCAGTGAGCCAAACGAAACCATCTCACCTGTTCGCTTTGTTCCCGTCTGTGCTGCTTCGCTCAGCGCTTCTTCTCCAAGAAGAAGAAGAAGAAGAAGCAAAGGACACTCTCTTCTAAACCTCCTGTTCTCAGTCTCCATGCTGAGCTACGGAGCACAGACTCGTGGCAACAAGGCGAATAACTTAAGCCAGGTGTAAGATGATTAAAGGTTCTGTCAAACACCGGACTCTGGGTTCTTGTGAGTCTCATGCTTCACACTTCCTGCGGCTGATCCACTCCAGCGGCCCGTCACCGTGAACTCTGCAGACTTCAAAGAGCCGTTTGGCATCAGACTGGAATGATTTATGAACAAAGTGATGATACCGACTTAAAAAAGGGGCTTTGCATCTTTTTGTGGCTCTCTGCGCTCGTTTCCCAACACTTTGTGAGCGCTTTGCATCTCCTGGTGTTAGTCTTTTGTGTCATTAAGGTCATTTTCAGTTTCTTTTTGTGTTTCTTTGTGGTCCTGTTTCAGCTCTTTGCAGGTTGTGTTTGCATTTCTTTCTGGATGCATTTTGTCTCTTTTTGGTCATTTTCGACTGTTTGAGGTTGTTTTTTGTCTCTTTGAGGTGTCTTTGTAGTTGTTTTGCATCTCTGTGTCAATGCTGTTCATGTTTTTTCATCTCTTTGAGCTCGTTTTGTTTCTCTCTGGTTGTTTTTTCATCTCTTTGTGGTCGTTTTGCCTCTTTTTGTGTTCGTTTTTTGTGTCATTAAGGTCATTTTGTGTTTCTTTTTGTGTTTCTTTGTGGTCCTGTTTCATCTCTTTGCAGGTTGTGTTTGCATTTCTTTCTGGATGCACTTTGTCTCTGTGGTCGTTTTGTGACCGGTGTGCATTTCTGTGTGGACGCTTTTCGTCTCTTTTTGGTCATTTTCAACTGTTTGAGGTTGTTTTGTGTCTCTTTGTTGATGCTTTTTTGCCTCTGTGCTCATTCTGTACATTTTTGTAGTGGTTTTCCAACACTGTGGGAGCGTTTTGCATCTCCCCGTGGTAATATATTGTTTCATTATGATCATTTCAGTTTCTTTTTTTGTCTCTTTGTGGACGTTTTGAGTTTCTTAGTGGACAGTTTTTGTCTCTTTGAGGTCTCTTTTCAGCTTGTTGAGGTTGGTTTTTGTCTCTTTGTGAGTGTCTTTGTGTCTTTGTAGTTGTTTTGCATCTTTGTGTCGATGCTGTTCATGTTTTTGTGCACATTTTCATCTCTTTTTGGTCACTTTTCGTGTCTTTGTGGTCGTTTTGAATCTTTCTGGTTGTTTTTTTTATTGTCTCTTTGTGGTCACTTTTCATCTCTTTGTGGTCACTTTTCATCTCTTTGTGGTCGTTTTGAATCTCTCTGGTGGTTTAATCGTCTCTTTGTGGTCACATTTCATCTCTTTGTGGTCACTTTTCATCTCTTTGTGGTCACTTTTCATGTCTTTGTGGTCGTTTTACATCTCATGGTAATTTTTTGTCTCATTGTGACTGATTGTCTTCTCATGGCGGTCATTTTTTGTTTGTTTCTGGACGTTTTTTGTGGTGGTTTTATGCGCCTTTCTGGTCGTTTTGTGACCCGTGCCACCCCTGGCCAAACCACTGACCCTGCCACTGCTGTCAACACACACCCACACACCCACACACACACACACACATAGTTATCATGCCATAACTGGCACGGTGACTGACGGACGGATTGGTTAATTACACGGAGGCCAACTCAGAGGAGGGAAGAAAAATAGGCTAAATGATGTAGAGACGCGAGTATTTCAAACACGCAAAAGAAAAGCTCAAGTGCAATTTCAGAGGAATTCTCTGTGACAGGACCCAGCCCTTCACTGTAGGAAGTCAGATGTTAGTTTTATTCAGTGTATCAGGTTTGAACTTGTTGGATGCTTTAGTAACAGTCGAACGCTCGAACGCAGAAAAATGAGTGAAAGCTTCAGACTGTTTGTGCCTGAAGAGAAATATCTGCCCAGACAGAGAGAGCACGACCCAGATGTGACACTCATTTCACTTTTTAACTCCTACACAGGTCAGAGTTTATTATCACTGAATAATGCTTTAGTGAGTTTGATGTTAAAGTGAAATATTATATAAAGCAGGTGTTTTCGATACAGTGTAGTTCAACTCAGGGCAGAAAGAGAGACTGACGTTGATGCTGGATGAACTTCAGAAGAAAATAATGACTTGATTTATCCTTAACTCAACCTTACAGTCAACAAAACAACGTACTCTCAAGCGTATCATTAGGATTCAAGAGGTAATAACACACCTCAGAAAGTCACATAAGGTCACTTTACTCTAAACTCACTCTCAGTTTTTACAGATGTGAAGAAAAAAGAGCTGAAATTAATGAATAAATACACATATGCATTAATAAACGTAGAAATAAATACAGGAATAAATAAATAAATACAGAAAATAAATAAATACCTACAGAAATAGATTAATAAATACACAAATGCACAGAGAAATTTATGAATAAATAAATACAGGAATAAATAAACACATGTGGAAATAGATAAATAACTACAGAAATAAATTAAGAAATAAATGAATAAATAAATTCAGAAATAAATGAATAAATGCATGTATAAATGTGTAAATAAATATATCAATACAGAAATGAAAAAGGAAATACTGAACTAAATAAATAACTACAGAAATCAATCACAAAAAAATACAGAAATAAATGAATAAACGCATTTATAAATATGTAAATACAGGATTAAATAAATACATGCAGAAATAAATAAATACCTACAGAAATAGATTAATAAAAACACAAATGCACAGAGAAATTTATGAATAAATAAATAAATGAATAACTGAAGCTGAAATAAATGGACACAAATGAGAAATAAATTAATAAATACACAAATACAGGGAGAAATGTATAAATAAATTCAAGAATAAATAAATAAATACAGAAATAAATGAATAAATAAATGCATAAAAATGAAAGGAAAAAGTCAAAGAATCAACAAGTTAATTAACAGAAAAGTAATCAGCTGCAGCTTCTTTGGTGTTCTGTAGTGTTGTAATGTTCTTTTCTGTTGCATATTCATACAAATTGTTATTGTTTAACATGTAAAAATTAATTAATTCACTAGTTTATTCAAAATCAATCGGTGAAGCACAGTTCAGTACTGATTTACAAGTGAAAGTAAAACATTTAAGTAAGTACCAATGGAAAACGTGTTTCAGTAAAGGGGCGCAGTGCTGTCCTCTCACCACCAGGGGGCGGTGTGCAAAACCCTGACGCCTCCTCTGAGGTCATAGTGTTGCGTGCGACGTCACTTCCTGTTCGGCGGTAAAGCGTGCGCTGCTCCGCGAAGCTACAAACGTTTTAGTGACGAAAAGACACCGATTCATTCCTTCCCAGGTAGAAATAAGCAGAACAACAATGGTGAGTACATCTTTTATTATATCCACTATTAAATAGTTTGATTTATTGTTATTTATTATCATTATTTGTGTTTTAAAAGATTAACGGTCATAGCTAGCCGGTTAGCTCGTTAGCATTAGCTACGTTAGCTCCTCATTCATCACTTGTTTGGTGACTGAATGGTAACTTTTACACACACAGGCAGTTTAATATGTATTTACTTTAACTATTATAAGCTAGAGTCATTGTTTTGTTCGTGGAATAAGTGGAATTATGTCGTAATTTGTGAGTTTGAAACTCGCACCAGGCTCCATTTAAAAACCTTCTAATTTAGGAAGCGGAAAACTGTAAATGTTATATTGTTTTTACATTTATCCACCTGAATCCTTTGCTTTATTTCTTTATTTCTCTACCCGTTAACACCCTGTTGCCTGGTTGAACGCAGCCTCGTTTACTTGTTGTTTGCTGAAAACATCACAGCCAAATGAACAGAAGTAGCACAAAATGTGGGTTTTTCTAAAGCAGTTTGGTTGTAATTCAATATAATGCAGATCCTTTTTAGTTCGGCGTACATTTAAACACAACACAGCAGTGACATGTAAATATGAACTCACTTGCTCTACTTCATTTACAGCCATGTGTCTGCACACATCACGTCAGAGAGTTGTTTCTGTTTTAAAAGTATTTGAAATATAAGCTTACTGAAAATATGGAAAATAAATAAATGCGGAAATAAATACCTAATGAAATAAATGCATTCCGAAATAAATGAATAAATGCATGCATAAATGTCTTAAATAAATGCATAAGTGAAGAAATACTGAAATAAATTAATTAAAATCGGCTGCACAGAGAAATGTATAAATACAGCAATAAATAAATAAATGTATAAAAATTAAAGAAAGAAATGTAACGATGAAGTCAATGAGTCGACAAAAGCAATCAGCAACAGCTTTATGCAAACTATGGATGTTGAATTCACTATCATATCAACACGTGTCAGGGACAAGATGCATGTTTCCTTTTGACCTCTTGGTGAAGCTAAAGCCACGCTTATTTGGCAGATCTTTAAAACTACATTGTTTAATCAGCTGTGCCGTTTAGAGAAGAATAACCTTATTTGCAACAATAAATCACAATATAAATGTGTAGTTAACTAATAAAGCCAAACTGGACTAAATCAGATCTGTACAATCTTGCACATTCTCTGTCCACATATTCATAGAATAGTGTTTTTTAGTATCAGTATGTTTTATACCCATACATATTCCATACCTATCATAAATTGCATGTACATATACATTAGTATTTTATTTTACCGCCATCCTGCCACTGCACCTTACTATTCATTTATCTTGCTTTACCTCGTGTTTATGTCTAAGTGCTCATGCTCCGTTCTGTGTTTCTACTTATTTCTTATAAACAGATTTTTTTTTTATTCTGCTGTATTATATCATATTCAGTTTTACCAGATTGCTGCAATTTCAGGGATGAATAAAATGATAATCTATCTAAATTGTAGCACGGTCAAGTGTGTGTGTAATAACCTGCCTGATGTTTTCCTCTCTTTAGAGTTTACCTCTGAACCCCAAACCGTTCCTAAACGGCCTGACAGGCAAACCAGTGATGGTGAAACTGAAGTGGGGCATGGAGTACAAGGGCTACCTGGTGTCTGTGGACGGGTACATGAACATGCAGGTGAGGACTGTTCATTGTAATGTTTGCTTTGTTTCAATATAAATGTTATTTAATAAAGTTATTTTTGGATTTTGCAGCATTGTTGATTCACTGGTAAACACACAGCAGTTTTTTGTTAATTTCATATTATTGTAACATGTTAAAAGATCCTTTATCACGTCCTGTTACAGCCCGTGTGCGTGTACTTTAACAACCTTGAGCACATGTGGTTCAGTTGTGCAGATTATCGCACAGTCCTCAGCATCTTTTGTCTCTTCGTCTATATAAAATGTATCAATTTGAGTCGTTTCAATACCGATAACAAAACGTCTCGGATGCTTCCTAAAATGCTGGCGCGTACACAAGTCTACGCACTGACCCGATACCACAGAATTGTGGTTGTTTATTTGTTCTATTCCCATTCGGACCGAGTTTAACACTAGATAATAAAAAGTTACTTAGCATTTAATCTCAAATGGTTCAACCCGAGCCAGGTCATAGAAAAAGACCAATCCACCCTCATGTTTTTGTGGATTTAACCGTGCAAATACGCCCTCAGAGGAAGGGATAAAGTAAATTAATAACTACAGAAATGAATAAATGCACGTATACATGTATAGGTAAATAAATACAGGAATAAATAAATGTATAGATAAATAAATAAATAAATAAATAAATACAAAAATAAATGAATAACTACAGAAATAAATGTGTGTATAAATGTGTAAATACATAAATACAGGATTTGTGGATTAAACCGTGCAAAAACACCTTCATTCAAGATTCACGGTGTTTATCGTCATATGTTCAGTTAAGACAGACGTCACACTGCACACTGAAATTCTTACTCTGCACATCTCCCTGGTCACAAAGGAAGTAAAAATGAAATAAAAATAAATATTTATTCATAGAAAGGCTCTTGACCTTTTTTTTGTATGTGCGTTTTCCCGACAGCTGGCCAACACAGAAGAGTATGTAGACGGGGCGCTGGCGGGTCATCTCGGAGAAGTGCTCATCAGGTATGTTTCAAACCGTAAACGTCTTTTCATCTGTGTTCCATAACTCGCACACAACTTCATGATTCTAACCGCTGTGCTTTCAAAGTTATGAAAATGCTTGAATTTGAATGAATTCCATGAAAAATGCTTCATTTTCAGTCACTGCTACAAACCAGAAATGTTTTAATCTTTTAAAATGATCCCGTAATCGTATTGTTTGTCTCCTGATGTCCCCCGTAAGACTAACACAGCAGCAAATCAACCTGCTACACATTGTCACAGTTTATATTAACAATTTTAGATTTGATAAAGGCTCAGAGAGTCTGGAAATTTGTGTTTTCGGCGCCTTGAAAGTGCTGAAACACATGACTTTCACTCTTAAAAACCTGTTTTCACCCAGTTCATTAATTACTTCATTTTCCATGCTCTGCTTTACCACATTTATTTAAAGTAAGATGATGCTCTCTGGGGCGCCGGGTGGCTCAGTGGTTAAAGTGGGCGCCCCATGTACAGAGGCTAGAAGTGCTCAACGCAGCGACCAGGGGTTAATTCCCAACTGTGGCCCTTTGCTGCATGTCACCCCCTCCCCTCTCATTTCTGTTTCCTGTCATTCTTCAAGTTATCTTGTTCAATAAAGGCATGAAAAGGCCAAAAATATTTTTAAAAAGGATGTTTTCATTGCAGCAGTACAGTAAAATAAAGTTGCGGGGCTAAAGAATGCAGATAAAGTTCTTTTTATTCCCCAGCTAACCCGAATATTAGTGACGCTGATTTTATAATTAACGTCCTGAAAGTCAGAGCTCATGTTTATTATTATTATTTCCCTACGTGGGCTCTTTGTATTTCATCATCTTGTGTCATTGTGTTGCTGTAAAACCAGTTTTCAGGGACAGAATAAAGGTGAAGTTGAACTAACCTGTTAATAATTAACACTTCGTTCTTCAAAGAAAAGGGGGCGCTACACGATCGACTCCTGTTGCTTCTGTCGTTCCCGCTGCCGCCCGTGACGTGCGCTAACACCTCTGTTTCAAACCCCACAGGTGCAATAACGTCTTGTACATCAGAGGCGTAGAAGAAGAGGAGGAAGACGGCGAGATGAGGGAGTGATGCCGGTGACGGAGGACCCCGTCGTGTGATTGAACCTCGTAGTTGAGTTGACGCGTGTCTGTGTTTTCACCATGTGAAACAAATGAACGTCTGCGCTTTAGGTTGTTTTTCAAGCAGTTTTGAACATGTTTTTTTTTTTTTACTGTATGTAAGTCCAATTTTTTTGTTCTGACTTTGTGATACGGACACAATAAACTGATTATTGTACCCTTTCTTAAACCATTATTGGGATTTTTGTTGTTTTGCATGTTGTCGTACAGAAATCAACACGTTAATTCTCTTATATTCCTGGTTGCCTGTGAGGTCAGAGGCAGGAGCACCGCCCCTGCCCCTCTCTGTGCACTTTAAACCCTCCTGGACAAATATTTGCCAAATGTTCCCCAAACCAGTGGAAAGTCGCTCACTCGGACGTTAAGTGTCTCTGCTCTTAGGTGAATCCAAAATGTCCACTAACTACAGACTTCTGGTGAAGAACGCCAAACAGGTGGTTCTGATCTGCAACAGCGGAGAGGCGTTCATGACCAAACGTGCGATGCAAGATCTTTGTGTGATTGAGAATGGGAGCGTGGTGATAGGGAGGTGAGTCGTACCCTGTTACAGTCATGTGTTTTGTTATGTCATGCATGAGTTTGTTTGAAATGTGACACAAACATTAGGTGTTCGCTGTGTCGCCGCTCTTCAAACCTGCATACTGAGTTAAACTGCAGGTTTTATTTGTGTAAAAGCCAAAAGGGGAATTTAAAAAAAGAGCGCTCTGGCTTCCCCTACAGGCTGATGTGGGTCACTGCACCGTGAGACCAGTGTTAGATCAGTATTAATATCACTTCTTGTGTCAGTTGGGGCTTAATGTCAAGGTCGTTCATCCCTACCAAGTGGCTTGTGGTGGGATGATGCCAGCCAGGGATCCTGCATTTTGTGCCTGAGCTGCAGATTTAGCAGTCTATTCAAGATTCAAGAAGCTTTGTTTATCCCGGGGGAAATTATTTTGCAACAGTTTCAATACAAAGGTGGAAAAGGATCAGAGTAACAATAAGCATAAAAACATAATCAAATCAAAATAAAGCTAACGTCAGTGTGCGTAAGTGTGACAGAGTGCAACAGACATTGTGGTTAAGCGTAGGTTTATACAATATACAACAATATGCAGCGTGCAGTTTAGCAGCAGATTGAAATAAAATAAGTACAAACTAGATAAGTGAGAAGGAGCGAGAAGTTATAAGTGTTAAAAATGTAGCAGCATTTCCCACAGAACTAAGTGACAGTGTACTGCTGGGGATGAGGAAAACTTTCACCCAGCTGGGGATGTTTGGGGAAATCTTTCTTTTGGGGACATATTCTCTTATTTTGACAATTCCCAGACAGTGAATGATGGTGTGTTTCTATCCTGAGGGGCTTTTACACACAGCCTAGTTATGGTAGTCCACAACCTCAACAGAATGGTACACAAAAAGGTGCGCATGTAACTAGGCCTAGCTAACTGATAAGAAGACCTGATGGGGAAGCCAATGTAGGTGTCTGCATCCTCATTCCGAAAGCTCATGTGCACAATATACTCATTTTGACTGTTTCTTACTCTAATGAATACAGGGTTTTTACAGGTGCTGGAAGTAATTAAACCGTTTTAATTGGTTGTTTTTTTAAGGTCTGGAAAGTGCTTGAAGTTCAGCTCATAGGAGACTTTATCTTACCAACAGGTGTTACATTTGAAATGTGAAATCCTGGTTTCCTTTCATTCTTCGTCCTGTCACAAAATATTTAGATTCATGGCAAAATATCATCTAATTTTAATAAAATAATAAACTTTACACAGCACCTTTAACACAATAAAGCTCAAAGAAACATAACGCTTTAAAAAAAAACCTTAAACCTGTTCACCAAAGCATTTTGCTAAACGTCTTCTTTATGCTCTCCATTTAACTTATAACTTATTTTTACTTTTACTTTGTCTAATCTGCTCTGTAGCACTATGAGATTGTTGAATGTAAAGGACAATACAGATAATATGCATTAAAAACAAAACAAAAGGCGAACTATACAATAACAATACGACCCTAAACTGATCAAACAGCATAATACTGGTAATAAAACATACTTTATGTACTGTACATTAATAGGTATTTGGGTTTAATTAGGTATAACCCTAAGGTGCTGGAAAAGCTTGAAAATACACCTTGAAAAGTGCTTGAGTTTATGTTGGTACGGTGCAGGAACCCTGTAAATACTGTGGGGTAATTTTGATTTACGGACTTATTTAATATGATATTCATTTATATTTAATACAGGGATATTAAACTAAAAGTGTCACAATGCTGCAAATCCATCATTCAAGTAGACTTTACCTTTTAACGGCACAATCAATAACACTTTTGATCTAAGCTCTCTATTTTCCAGCACTTTCTATGTCCAATGTTAGACTATAAAGTTTACATTTTGAGTTCTTTAAAGATTCATTGTACCAAGTGAGATATAACCACCATGGTTAAGGGGTATGTGTACCCCACTATATTGAAATTTTTCTAGTTGTTTGATCCATAAAACGTCAGAACAACGGTGAAAAATGTGGGTCAGTGTTTCCCAAAGCTCAAGGGGACGTCCTCAGATACTCAAACTCAAAGATATTGAGTTTATTGTCACAGAGGAGGAAAGAAACCAGAAAACATTCACATTTAAGAAGCTGGAATTAGATAATTTACGGCTTTTTTCATTCAAAAAACGACTCAAAATTGATTAATCGATTATTGAAATAGTGATTAATTTAAAAGCTGACAACTAATCGATTAGTTATCGATTAGGAAACCGGTGGATTGTTACTCCAGGTAGGGAATGAGTCCTGACCCCAAGTGAAGGAGTTCAAGTACCTCGGGATCATGTTCACGAGTGAGGGGACGATGGAGCGTGAGTTTGGTCGGAGAATCGGAGCAGCGGGGGCAGAGCTGCAGTCGCTCTACCGCACCGTTGTGACGAAAAGAGAGCTGAGGAAGACAAAGCTCTGGATCTACCGCTCAGTCCTGGTTCCTACCCTCACCTGTGGTCATGAAAGCTGGGTCAGGACCCAAAGAACCAGGTCGCGGGTACAAGGGGCTGAAATGTGTTTCCTCAGGAGGGGGTCTGGAGTCTCCCTTAGAGAGAGGGGGAGAAGTTCAGCATCCGTGAGGAACTCGGAGTAGAGCCGCTGCTCCTTTGCGTTGAAAGGAGCCAGTTGAGGTGGTTCAGGATCATCTAGTAAGGATGAACCCTGGGCGCCTCCCTAGGGAGGTGTTCCAGGCACGTCCAGCTGGGAGGAGGCCTCGGGGAAGACCCAGGACCAGGTGGAGAGATTAGATCTCCACACTGGCCTGGGAACGCCTCAGGATCCCCCAGTTAGAGCTGGTTAATGTGGCCTGGGAAAGGGAAGTTTGGGGTCCCCTGCTAAAGCTGCTGCCCCCGAGACCTGACCCCGGATAAGAGGCTGAAGATGAGATGAGATGAACTAATCGATTAATCTTTGCAGATCGAGGCAAATGCGGTCAAATGTAGACGATTTAATCACATATCATGCATTTAATTGTGACGCTCTTAAACGACTAATGTGTTGATGCAGCGACGGTCTGATCAAAGCCGTGGGACCTGCAGACGTCGTCGCAGCGCAGTTTCCAGAAGCATCCTTCGATAATGTGATCGATGCTGCAGGAATGTGCGTCCTGCCCGGTGAGTATCAAGCTGTGTTTGTGCTCCGTCTGTGGGATTTAATAATATAATAATAATAAGCTTCTTGTTTCAGGGTTGGTTGACGCTCACACACATCCGGTCTGGGCCGGCGACCGGGTGCACGAATTCTCAATGAAGGTAAAACATCACGTTATTTTATTTTAACTTTTCTTCCAAACAGCAGCTCAAACCAAAAAGCGACTGTGAAGAAGACAGAAAATGAATTAACAACTATATTTGATTCGTTTAAGACGTTTTCTAATCTAATTTGAATTATTTTGACCTTGTTTTTATTTATTTAGATTATTCAGATTAACACGACTCTGATCTGTAACAGTAATTGGTATCAGTGCTTTCACTTAAGTTATATCGTGCAGTTTTCTTGCACGTTTCACGTATTTATTGCGTGTGTATGCAATGTATTTATAGCATGTGACATAGTACATAAACAGTGAGTCGCCACATGTGGAAGTTTGGTAACCAAGAGATTTTTACGGTCAACTTTTGTTGCCAAGAAATTTGTCACATAACGTTTAATTTGTTGTTGTCACATCGTTGCGGTGTGGCAGTGTCTTTTAGCCGTTAGCTTCCGATCAACGACTGCCTTTTTTCTAATCCTAACCAAGTGGTTTTGCTAACCATCAGCCTTTAGTTTGCAGGAACTCGATCAGGTAAGTTTGCTTTTTCTTGGTTTGTTGTTTTCGCAAACCACTTAGGTCAGGTGGCAGTGTTTACAAATTTCTGTGCATAACCTTTTGCACTATTTCCCACCAACCTGTTCATGAGAATATGTTGGAATCAAAGATCAGGGCTCACTGTTATCGGATTCACTCCTTTTTATTTTTTTTGCCTATTTTAAAGAGTCCAATCACTGGACTCTATCCTAAAGAAACCAATCAAAGGTCTCTGTCCTAAAGAAACCAATCAAAGGTCTCTATCCTAAAGAAACCAATAAAAGGTCTCTGTCCTAAAGAAACCAATCAAAGGTCTCTGTCCTAAAGAAACCAATCACTGGTCTCTGTCCTAAAGAAACCAATCATTGGTCTCTGCCCCTAAAGAAACCAGTCATTGGTCTCTCTCCAAAAGAGGCCAATCACTGGTCTCTGGATTCTGCCCCTAATGGGTGAACAGAAGATCTACGTCTGAAGGCGGCGAAGGTCCTGGAGATGGCTTTTCCCACAGAGGAGAAGAACCTGCCGATGGCGTTGGGCTGTTGCGGTGTCAGCAGGCCGCTGATGAAAGACGAGGCAATGAAGTCGGCGACGTCTTGTTCCTCCAGCATGATGGCAATCAGCACAGCCTCACTGTTGCCACACCCCCGGCACAACTCCTTGTAAATGAGCTTGTCCAGGGTCTTGAATGTCTTCGGGGTGATTTCAAAGTCTTCTCCTTCGACTCCGGTCCATACTTTGTCGACTAGACGCTGAGTGATGGCCACCTGGTCGCTGAGGTTGCATTCCACCTTTGATTTTTTCATTGTGCGCGCCATAAGCTTATCCACAAGTATCATGATGGACATTTTTTTCTCTGCGTCTGACATCTTGTTTTCTTCTGTGACTGCGGGTGTTTGTTTAACGGACATCCTGACCGCGGGTGTTTGTTTAACTGGCATCCTGACTGAGGGTGTTGGGGAAATTGACTCCCGGTCCTTCAAAGCCTTCGTCACATTCTCGCTGTAGTCTTCAGCTTGAGTGGTCAGCCACCACCCAATCAATCCCTCCAGTCGTGACATTTTGCGGCGGACATTACTAAACAGGCATAGAGGTGACGGGGGAATGCGCATGATTTCTCCTGGGACAATCTTGGGTCTCTGTGTCGCGTAATCCATGAAGAGTCGAGTGAGTCTTTCGGTGAAATGCAGAGATTTTCCTTTGGGAAGACTCAGCAGTGAAGGAAGCGTAACCTCACTTCCAGCTTGTTGTGTCGTACAAATCTCCTTCCCAAGCACGTCATCAACGCTGGCGATTAAGGACCTTGCTGAATCCTTGCTGCCAGTTGTGGCGATGCTGTTGTACTTGGGCTTCACATCTTGCGCGGTGCGATAAACGAACAGTTTGAAATACTGTTTGCCAAAAAAATCCTTTGCCTTGGCCTTCACTGTCTTGAACAGCTGTCTCTCTCTGTATTCTGGGACGGCACTTTCAGCATCTCCCAGTCCCAGACCCTCTTTTATCAACGGCGTGATCTCATCTGTGAGTTTTTCAATCTCTTGGGATGAGGCAGATTCAAACTCCTGATACTCACAGTCGGTCATTTCATCCAGAAGAGGTTCTGAGATTTTATCGAACTCTTCCCTGATTATGTTCTGGACAGCTATGGTTGTTGGATCTTTAAAACTGTCCGGGGATCCTCTTGGTTCTTCCTGTGGGGATGGGGATTTGGACCGCAAGGAAACACAGTTGTCCTCTTCCAAATCCACCACGACGATGTCCTGACTTCTCTGTTCTTCTCTTGTTCTCGGCGTACGTGGTCGAGGTGCGCACCAATCTTTCATCTTGCCAATGAATGATTTTAGCATACCGCAGGCATTACTGACCATGGTGTTCAGGACGTTAGGAGGAGTCTTACGGTCACCCAGCTCCATATTGTCCTTGGTGGCTGAGTTGATGCTTTCTGCAATCTCTTCAGCGAGTACTTTGGTCAAACGTTCTGCGCTGACACAGTTTTCTTGGTCTTCTAGGCCCAGGACATCTTTAAAGGTCGAAGGGACTGTGTCGCCCAGACTGGACAGGACACGCTCTTCAGAGATGTCTTCTTTCTTGCTAACTCCTGCCGAGATTAACTCTGACAGTAGGTTTGTCAGGTCCAGAAGAACCTCTGCCAACAAGATTTTTGTGGCATAATCCGCTTTGCCTTTTCGAAGCAGTTCCCACTGCTCCGCTGTGATCCTTTCGTAAAAGGATTTGACCAGTGGACGTAAATGGTTCACTTCAATCTGTGGCATCTCCGCTGCGCAGGAACTTCCTGTTCTTGACATAACTGTGTTATGATCTTGGAGCTTATTTTGAAAGGTTTTACCTTTTTTTGTCAATTCAATTCAAGTCTATTCTATATATAATGCCAAATCATAAAAAAAGTTATCTATGATTTACACAGACCCAACAATTCCTCCGTAGAGTACAGTGGCAACGAAAACCTTCCCTTTAACAGGCAGGAACGTCAGACAGACCCAGCTCTGTGGAGGACGGCCGTCTGTCTTGACCGGTTGGGGAGGAAGAAAAGGAGAAAGAAAGAGAGAAACGACGCACGGATGGACAGAGAGAGAGACAAGCACAGATACAAACTGTCACGCAGGATCGTCTCGGCTGCAGGTCCGTCTGGTAACTCTGAAATGTGCACCTGGGATAAGAAGTGTGACTGAACTCGATGAAAATCTAACTCAACTAAAGGCACAAAGGTGCTTTGGTGGTATATTCTAACACTGTGATGTCATACATCAAAGGCACGAAGGTTCCGCCCACAGCACAGCAACGGTTGCTAAGGTATGATGTCATTGGGGGCGGGGCTTAGCAGAACCCTCTGACCATCTGTTCTGCAGCTTTCTAGAGTCACTTGAGTTGTTTTCATTATATAAAGATAATAAATTAATTAAATTGTGACACTTTAACTCTACACTTCATTTAATTGTGCATGTTTTATAATGTTTGTCCAGATTTTATTATGAAAGTGAGGACAGAAAGGTTTAGATTTAAATGATTTCCTGTTACATTAAAATAACTTAGAGGCACACTGTAATTAAACACACACACACACACACACACACACACACACACACACACACACACACACACACACACACACACACACACACACACACACACACACACACACACACACACACACACACACACAGGGCCTTTAGACAGTCACGATCCCCTTTTGAAATAGTAACTTCTTTTGTTTTACACCCTGAGATGATGATAATACATGAAAATATCTATTTTTTCCAGCGTGATTTACACATTTTGCCGTCCATCATTGAAATTTGTGTTTTTCTAAATTTCTGAAAAGTTATAGAAAATGCAAAACTAGAATAGCAGTGTTGGAAAAGCGATGGGTCTCCAGATGTAATACTTTGCGGAGGCGCCCTTTGCTTTAATTACAGCCATCAGTCTGTTTGCATATGTCTCTGCCAGCTTTGTGCACCTCAACTGGGGACTATTTCCCCATTCTTCCTACACAACTGTTCGACTTCAGTCAAATTCTGTGGTGAGCAGTGATGGACTGTACTCGTTAAGTCCATCCACAGATGCTCGGTAGGATCCGGGTCAGGGCGTTGACGAGGCCTCTCTAGGACATTCACCTTCTTGTCCTTTGGCCACTGTGTTGTTTTTATGGCCGTGTGGTTTGGGTCGTTGTCACACTGGAAGGTGAACCAGCTTCTCAGGGGCTTAGCAAGCTTTTCATAAGTGTGGAGGATAGATTTGGGGGTCAACCACAAATTTTGAACTTAATGGCTGTGTGTTATTACATGCGATTAATATAGAACCAATCGCCTTTCATTTAAATCAGGGTTAGGCAATCCTGGTCCTGGAGTGCCACTGTCCTGCATGTTTTAGGTGTAGTTTAGTTAGCGGAAACCCTCGAAAGGAAGATCAGTGGCTTTCTTCGGAAGTGGCTGGGCCTCCCCCGTAGTCTCACCAGCGCTGCTTTGTATGGGACGAGTAACACCCTGCAGCTGCCCTTCAGCGGACTCACTGAGGAGTTCAAGGTAGCACGCACAAGAGAAGCCCTACAATGCATGGACTCCAGGGACGACAAGGTGTCATCAGCTGGGATTGAAGTGAGGATAGGAAGGAAATGGAAGGCAGAGGAGGCAATGGAGGTGGCAGAGTCACGCCTAAGGCAGAAGGCCCTGGTGGGGGACTTGGCAAGAGGAAGAGCAGGCTTGGGCTTCTTTCCAAGACCCAGGTCAGCAAAGCCCGGGCAAGGAGAGACACCAACTACTCCAAGAAGAGGTTCGAGCTGGCCTGGAAGAGGAGAGAGTGAGCAGGGCAGTGGGACAAGCGTGGACAAGGCGGGAGAGCACGTAGCAGCGCAAAGTCACCTGGTCGCAGATCATGCAGGACTTCCATCACGTCCGGTTCCTGGTGCAGGCCGTCTATGATGCCCTCCCAATCCCAGCAAACTTTCAAACCTGGGGGAAGAGTGAGACACCTTCTTGTCCCCTTTGCTCCAGAAGAGGCTCCCTAGAACATCTCCTTGATTTCTTTTTCATTTATGGTGACAATTAAGCATTCAATTACATAATTATTTATATATTCATTCATTTAATCATTTTATTTTATAATAAGCTTTGTATTTAGATATGTAGTTTTGGCCATTACCGCCGTCCATAAAGTAAAGGATCTGAATACTACCTCCATCACTGACAGCATGTGTCTTCTGCAGCTGGCCGGCGCCACCTACATGGACGTGCACCGGGCCGGCGGAGGGATCCACTTCACGGTGGAGCACACTCGAGCCACCGGGGCCTCTGAGCTGCTGTCCTCCCTCAGCAGCAGGCTGGTCCGGATGCAGCGAGCAGGGACCACCCTGGTGGAGTGTAAGAGCGGGTACGGTTTGGAGCTGCAGACCGAGCTGAAGATGCTGGAGGTCATCGAGGCGGCTAGGCACACGCTGCCCATCAACATCTCCTCGACCTACTGTGGAGCTCACGCCGTGCCCAAGTATGCACCCTACTCCACCCGATCATCTCCCCACATCCTGAAGATGAATCTCTCTTAACTGATAGTCTCTGTCCTTTCTTCAGAGGGAAGACGGTTGCAGAAGCCACGGAGGACATCCTGCAGGTGCAGCTGCCGCGGCTGAAGGCGCAGATGTCTGCCGGGACTCTGACAGTCGACAACATCGACGTGTTCTGTGAGCAGGGAGTGTTTGACCTCAGCTCCACTCGCTCCATCCTGCAGGCCGGCAAAGACATGGGACTCAACATCAACTTCCACGGAGACGAGCTCCATCCCATGAACTCTGCTCAGGTAGCACTTACACACAGAAACAACCACCTTTGACGTGTTGTGTTACTAATATTTTATCTTACAGTTCAAGTTGCATCCTTCAAAATTACTTTAAAGTTGGATAAACACTCATGTAAAATGGTTAAAACGTTATTTTACACTATGATATTATAAGAAAGATAAGATCTGTTGATGTTTTTGTGACTTTTCCCATGTGTAGCACTCCCAAAGACCTTTAAACAGACTTTAAATGCCTTTAATATTGAAAGTATTAACTGCAGGGCGGCTGTTTATACTAAATTAATTTTAGCTAACTTTAGTACTTTATTATCATTCGTTAAGAGTTAAGTTTCTGGCCACCTGATGGATGCAAGTCTTAATATTTACATTGTTTGGATCTCCACCAAATCCTGTGTAAACTCTGGGTTAACAGCTTTATTTTGACCACAACAGAGGGTTGTTTTAATTTGACATTATTGAATTAATAAAAACTACATGTAAAAAGTATTTGGGCAACAAAATAATAATCAAAAGTTAAAAATGCTCATCACAAGTAATCTTCAAACTGTCTAAAGGGTAATATTTGATATTTTATGTTGTAGTGGGCTGCAAAATAATCATTTTCATTTTAATTTGTTTGTTCTTTTTGTTTTTAAAGCTTATTAAATAAGGAGAAATGTCAAAATCCCTATTTCCACTAATATAAAACTGAGAAAAGCAGCAAATTTGCTTAATTAATCACTTAAACAACTAATCAGATCTCAAAGTGCTGATTTATATTCTGTGAACAAACTGATAATTTATTGCCTAATTGATTCAACAGTTATATTAATAATTGTGTTAACCTGAGCGTGTGTGTGTGTGTGTGTCAGTTGGGTGCAGAGCTCGGAGCCTCAGCCATCAGTCACCTGGAGGAGGTCACAGACGAGGGGATCGCTGCCATGGCAACAGCAAGAACCGCCGCCGTCCTGCTACCAACTACAGCGTACATCCTACGGTACTGTGACCCCCGGGGTGGATTGTAAACTTACACACACGTCACTTTTACTTTTACTACACACACAATCACACACCTAAAATCTGTGTGTGTGTGTGTGTGTGTGTGTGTGTGTGTGTGTGTGTGTGTGTGTGTACAGGCTGCCTCAGCCCCGGGCCAGAGACATGTTGGAAGCTGGAGTAATTGTCGCCCTCGGCAGCGACTTCAACCCCAACGCCTACTGCTGCTCCATGGTGAGTACGGCCGGAGTGTGGCATGATGGTCACGGCTCACCCCTCGTCTCTAGCCTCTTTTCATGTGGCGTCCTCTCTCTCTGTCTCGTCTGCTTCTTCAGCCAATCGTCATGCACCTGGCCTGTGTCAACATGAGGATGTCGATGCCAGAGGCTTTGGCTGCAGCGACTATCAACGCAGCCTACGCCCTGGGGCGCTCCCACACACACGGTTCCCTGGAGGTCAACAAACACGGAGACCTGCTGGTCCTCAACGCTGAGCGGTAAATCAGACGTCAAGATTCACACACGCTGAAAAGAAAATCTCGTGTTTTTGGGTCTGTATAGTAGGTTGAAAAAGTAAAAAAAAAGGTCTTAGTAAAGCAGAGTTTGCTGGAAAAGTAAAGAAAAGTCAGATTTCTTTGTATGTTGCAAAGAAAGAAAAGTAATATTTAAGTGGGATCAAAAAAGTCATAGTTTAGTATGTCGCAAAGTAAAAAAACTCAAAATTTGTTGTTTAAAAATGCTTAAAACAGTCACAGGAGAGCCTTTGTAAAGCAGTCATGGCATAATTTGATGGAATAAGTAAAAAAAAGTCATAAAATATTGTGTCCCAAAAATGAGCCAAAAGAAATCATAGTAAATGTCGACAAAGTCAAAATATAGGCAAGGCAGCTTTATTTGTATAGCACTTTTCATACACAAGGCAGACTCAAAGTGCTTCACAGCACAACATGTCATGAATTCAAATACATTACAGGAAGACAAAGAGAATAAAAACATAGACAATAATCAAAACAGTGCAGACGTTAAAAGTGCGAAGATTTAGCAGAAAGCTAAGGTGAACATAAAAGTTTTCAGTCTAGTTTTAAAAGTGGTCAGAGTGGGTGAAAGTCTCACATCTTCAGGAAGTTTATTCCAGCTGTTTGTTGCATAATGACTGAAGATGCTTTCCCTTGATTTGAGTTTACTCTGCCATCCACAGAGGATCTTAGTGATCTAGAAGGCTTATGTAGTGGGAGCATATCAGTGATATACCTCGGCCCTAGACCATGTAGTGATTTATATGTGAGCAGGAGGATTTTGAAATCAATTCTCTGACGTACAGGAAGCCAGTGTAATGATTTAAGAATTGGTGTAATGTGCTCACGTGTTTTGGTCTTTGTTAGAACTCTAGCAGCAGCGTTCTGAACAAGCTGTAGCTGCCTGACAGTTTTTTTGGGAAGACCTGCAAGGAGACCGTTACAGTAGTCTAGCCTACTGGTTATAAAGGCATGGACAAGTGTTTCTAAGTCTTGAGCTGGTATGAGCCCTCTAAGTCTTGTTACATTTTTAAGGTGATAGTAGGCCGATGTTGTTACTGATTTGATGTGACTGTCGAAATGTAAATCAGAATCCATAATAACCCCAAGATTTCTGGCTTTATTTGAGGTTTTCAGGGACAGTAATTGAAGGTGTTGGATGACTTTAAACCTTTCTTTCTTAGCACCAAAAACAATTATCTCAGTTTTATCCTCATTTAGTTGAAGGAAATTTTGGCACATCCAGTGTTTGACCTGCTCAATGCACTGGCACAGTAGATCTATGGGGCGATAGTCATTTGGTGATAGCGCTACATAGATTTGGGTGTCATCGGCATAGCAATGGTGGTCAATGTTATTATTTTGCATGATTTGTCCTAGTGGGAGCATATAGTAATAATAATAATATAACGTCCCAAAAATGCTTAAAACAGTCATATGATAGCCTGTCTAAAGCAGTAATGGCACAATTTGTTAAAAAAAGTCAAGAAAAGTGTCCAAATAAAGAAGTCATGGTAAAGTGTGTCGGAAAAGTAAAAAAAAGGCTAAAATTTGTCCCCAAAGTGCTTAAATCAGTCATAGGACGGCTTGTTTACAACATCTTTGCATCATTTGTTGAAAGAAGTCAAAAAAAGTCATAAAATACTTTGTCCAAAAAATGAGCTTAAGAAAAAAAGTCATAGTATATCAAAAAAGTAACAAGACATCGATATACAACATGTCCCCAAAATGCTTAAAACAGTCATAGGAGAGCCTGTCTAAAGCGGTCATGGCACAATTTGTTAAATATAAGTCAAGAAACGTGTGTCCAAATAAAAAAGTCATAGTAATTATGTTGAAAAGGTAAAATAAGTCAAAAATACATGTCCCCAAAATGCTTAAATCAGTCATAGGACGGTCTGTGTAAAACATCATGGCATCATTTGTTAGAATAAGTCATAAAACACAAAAAATGAGCTTAAAAAGAAAAAGTCAAAGTACGTCGAAAAAGTAACAAGACATGAAAATACAACATGTCCTAAAATGCTTAAATCAGTCCTAGGATACACGATGACCTGGACTAATGAGACCATGCACAGGCCCAGTCAGAGCATAGCCAGTCTGAAACAGTCTTTTGTCGTCTAGATGTTTTATTCTGACCCCTTTCGTGTTTGATAACTTCATCTCTCGTGTATAAAACTGACCCTCTCATTCACGTTTACTGCAGCTGGGAGCATCTGATCTACCAGCTGGGGGGACACCAGGAGCTGATCCGATACGTGGTCATCAAAGGACGCATAGTTGTTGATAATGACAAGACTCTGGACTTGTAACCTGAGGAGCGTTAGTGATGGTGGACAGGTAATCAATAACCATCTCTACAGTGTTAACACGTCCTCTAGAAACCAATGTGTTTAAGATAACGGGTCATTCAAATCTGTCTGTCCTGCAGAGGAATTTCACGATCACCTCAGAAACACATTATTCACCTTAAAGTGATCAAACAGGTTATTGATTGGCGTGTTGTGACCTTCTGTTAGCGTGTAAAGTGACCCTGTTTTTATCTGTATGATGACGGAGCTGCGGTCTGACTGTCAGGGTGAACGCAGACAACGTTAAAGTTTGCAGGAGTGAAAGAGAACAAAAGCCATGAGGTCAATGAGTCAGTAATTATCACGTTTGTGACGAGTGCATTTATTGAACAGTTAAGTACACAATGCTTGTTTTGTCTAAATGGATCCACACATTATATATATATATATATATTTGTCCACAGGCATTGTTGGCTTTTACAATAAACATCCTCACTCTTCCTCCTCTCAGTCCTTTCAAAAATATCTTACATGCATTAAAGAGTGATTTAAAAAAAGCTAAATGTATAAAAACAAGTTCAATAGATAGTAAAAACGTGAGATAAAGGTCTGTAGTGGCACACGTGATAACGATATATGGTATGTAACCGATATTAACAGTTTGGATTGATTGCGTTAATCAGTCAGGCTTCGTACTTCTTCCCTGCGCGGTGGATCTGCTGGTAGAGAGTCATGGAGAACGCCATACCAAGGAGCTGGGAAGACAAACACAAACATTTCTGAATAAGGACGACACGCTGTAAGGGCGCTCTCACACTGTCCACCCGTACCGCGCTCAAGGACCTTTCACGGCTAAAGTCTAGTTCCTTTGACCAGTGTGAGTGCAACCGTACTGCGCCTAAGAGCGGTACGCTTGCCGTCCACGGCCCGTTTGGGAGAGGTGGGCTTTTGTAAAGCACGTTTGCACATGTACGAGCACGAGCGTGCTCACGTGTACGAGCACGAGGCCTACAGCGGTTCTGACGTCATTTCCTGTGCTCCTGTTGGGACATAGAAAAAAAGAAGGAGGGTCCATGCACGGACATTTAAAACAATGGCGGTGAAAGGTTCACGTTGGTGTGATGCGGAGGTGGAGTGTTTACTGCAGATTTGGTCGATGAAAAGATTCAAAAACAGTCGACAAGACGCACAAAAACTCTGAGGTCTACGGAAAGATCTGGAAACAAAGCCACGCATCGCCATGACGTCATCAATGCGTGTGACGTGTTACGGCGTGATGACGTATAGGCAGCAAGAAGCATTCTCCGAGGCCCAGGTAGTGTGAGTACAAACGGGCCTGGAGGGGGGGGCAAGGACCCTAAAGCACGGGGCACGGGACGGACGCACAGTGTGAGTGCGCCCTAATAAGACTTTTTAAAGACTGAAACTCTTCACATCTTTTCCTCTGTTCGGAAAACAACTCTTTTCAACATATTTGCTGATTTACCTGCGTGATATTTAACATTTTGTGTCACTTTGGATGAAAGCAGGAAATAAATAAACCAGTGCTGCGTACCTGCATGACCAACACACACATGGCTATGGTTCCCAGAAGGTGTTTGTTATCATCCAGCCACTCCTCTACCTTCTCGTAGCATCCCTGAAAACACACGTCAGAAGGTATCCAGGTTAACAACAAATACGGTAAATAAATACATTAAAACTCATTAAAAGTGGTAATCGATCGATGCCTCCCTTGATGTATAATCTTGTTTAAACACTTTTGAATTTTAAGTGTAAGAGAGACACAGGAGTGTAGCAAATGTGCACCCGGGGTAAAGGAGCCGGTGCTGGATTATAACTCTTTTAGAGTTAATTAAACTGGTATTAAAGTTGAATTCTGTGATAACACATAAACACACACTGACCCGTGTCCAGAAGGTGTTGGAGGCGTTGCGTCCACATCCCGTGTAAAGCTGCTGGCAGCAGCGGTCAGGAACGACGTTGTCTTGCAGGGCCGTGTACCAGTCGTTGTGGTTGACCACTCCACAGCATCGCCACTGGAGCACGGCGCGGAGAGAAGGAAGAAGAAGAATTACTTTATTTCACACACACACACACACACACACACACACACACACACACACACACACACACACACACACACACACACACACACACACACACACACACACACACACACACACACGGGGGTCAAGCGCTTTGTTCAACAGCACCTCGGCAGCTCCCAGGAGATGAACTGGCACCTCTCCAGCCACCAGTCCACACACAACACATTCCATGGTTCAACACAGGGACTCGAACCGGTGACCCTACTGTTCCCAACCGAGTCACCTATGGACTGAGCTACTGCTGCCGTTAAAACCCCATATAAAAGACACGTTACCTCTCCCTGGATGGTGTTCCATGCATCCCTCAGTCCTGCGTTCTCATCCGTGTTGTACAGCACCAGCCCTTCTTTCAGGTCCCGTCTGGCGTTTTCGCTCACCTGGATAAACGGACACGAAGAGGGGGATCGTGGGAAACGTAGTCACACTCATCTACGTGAATGAATCTTCTTTCCCGCAGTCTTACCTTGTCAGTGTAGACGAAGAACAGGATGAGGAGGATGAGTTCAGCCAAGAGAATGATCAACAGAACGATGAAGAACTGGAGAACAATTAGAAAAGCAGAAACATGCGGGATGCACTCAACAACACTGCTACTGGTGATGCATGATGGGTATTGTAGTATACTCACACTCAGCAGCAGGCACTTGTTCTCCTTAATGGCACCCAGGCAGCCCAGGAAACCCGTCACCATGACGACAGTGCCAAGGGTGATGATGAGGTTGGCGGCGGAGAGCGAGGGGAAGGAGGGCGACAGGGTGGCAAAGCTGCCCTGAGACACCGACAGCCACACGCCCACGCCCAACAAGCCACACCCACCCAGCTGAAACACACACACACACACACACACACACACACACACACACACACACACACACACACACACACACACACACACACACACACACACACACACACACACACACACACACACACACACACACACACACACACACACCTCTGAAACTTCCTGATGATTTCATGTTACTAAAACACTTGATTTTTTTTTAGTTTTATATTGATCGTGCTGATTGCTGGGAACACAGACTTCGCGTGTGTGTGTGTGTGTGTGTGTGTGTGTGTGTGTGTGTGTGTGTGTGTGTGTGTGTGTGATAATTACCCAAAAGAGCAGGTTGAAGAGAAAGAGCATGTATTTAACGCAGCAGATGCAACCACGAGCCATGACTAAATCGACAAACACTGAAATGAAAACAACAATATTTAGGGGACAGGTAAAGTCTATAACACCAGCGGTACATTTAAATCCCATTCAAATACACGGTTATTGTCCGTCATAGTATAGTAAGTTTATATAACAGTAAAGAAGGTCACAAAAGGTCAAAATATAAGTCCAGAAGATGCTTAAAACAGTCAAAGGATAACACGTCTAAAGCAGTCACGGCACCATTTGTGGAAAGAAAGACAGGAAAGGTTATAAAAAAGTGTAAGTGTGTGTGTGTGTGTGTGTGTGTGTGTGTGTGTGTGTGTGTGTGTGTGTGTGTGTGTGTGTGTGTGTGCGCGTGTGTGCGTCGTTTTAAATGTGTCTTTTAAAGGTCAAGCCTATTCTTTTTAATGCTTTTAATGTTGAATTATTTCTGCACTTTAAGGGATTGTACTGTTAATTTCGTTGTACTGGTGCAATGACAATAAAGACAATTAAATTGAATTGAATTCAATATAACAGGCCTGTAAAAAAAGTCATAGTATGTCAGGAAAGTCAAAAACGCCACATTGTAATATGTTAAAAAAATGCTTAAATCAGTCATAAGATAGCACGTGTAAAGCAGCAGTCATGGCATACTTTGTTACAAAAAGTCATAGAAAAACATGTCCAAAAAATAAGCTTAAAAAAAGAAAGTCATAGAAAGTACGTCGAAAAAGTGAAAAAAGGCAAAAATATAATTTGTCCAAAAAATGCTTAAATCAGTCACAGGAGAGCACGTGTCAGGCAGTCATATTAATAATCTGTTGAAAAAAGTCACGTTCCAGTTTGCTGAAAAAGGGGAAAATTAAAAAATGAGTTATTACAAAACTAATATTATTCTGTGTCAAAAAGTCATAAAAAAGTCACAGTATGTTGACTAAAGTCTTTTAAAAAAGTTATATCATGTCCAAAGAAAGTCACAAATAAGTTCTATTATGGTGCGCAAAATAACTTCAGAGTATAAAAAGTCACCTGAAAGAAAATCATAGAAAGTATGTTGAAAAAAGTCAAAATGTCAAATTTTAATATGTTGAAAAACAGCTTACATCAGTCACAGGAGAGCCTGTCTCATGGACGAAAAAGTGAAAAAGCCATAGTTTATAGTCTGTTATTAAAAAACGAATATTATTCTGTGTCAATAAGTCACAGTACACTATGTTGTTTCATATAAAAAGTCACCGGAGAGAAAGTCATAGAAAGTATGTTGGAAAAGTAGCTTAGGTAGCTCAGTCCATAGGTGACTCTGCTGGGAACTGGAGGGTTGCCAGTTTGAGTCCCTGTGTGGACCATGAATGGCGTGGTCAAATTATAATATGTCCAAAAAAAGCTTAAGGAAAGTCTGTTTCATGCACGTTCTAGTGTGCTGAAAAAGTGGAAAAAAATAGTCTGTTGTCAATAAACTAATATTATTCTGTGTCAAAAAGTCACAGAACAGTATTTAAACAAAAGTATTTTTAAAAAAGTTATATTATGTCCAAAAAAGTCACAAATAAGTTCTATTAATGTACGTAAAATAACGTCTTAGTATAAAAAGTCAGCGTCACAGTAAATGTTTAATGTGATGAGTCAGTTGTATGAACTCATGTGTGTAGCTGTTGTGTGTAATGACTCAGCTGTTCAGGAGAACCTCAGTGACGCGACACATTTAGTGAAACTGCACTTCTTCACATCGAGTGTGTGTGTGTGTGTGTGTAAACAGATGTTACTTCCATTCATAGCCGTTGTGTGTGTGTTGTGTCTTTTTAAGGGGAACGGTTTAATCTGAATGGTTTCTCTGCAGCGTCTTTCATCGAGTGGAGACATCGAACCGTAGCTCAGCGACCTCTTTGTTTCCTGTTACATGTAAACATTATTCTCCCCGTGGAGTCTGCTGCTGAAACCGCACAACAACACAACGAGGGAACGTTTCACTCACCGCTTCAACGCACAGGAGAACGGGGCAGCTCTAGTGGTGAACCTGCAACACACACACACACACACACGAGTGCACACAAACATTTACACTTTGTATTCAAGCAACAGTGAAAGAAAAGCTTCAGGTTTACAGACAAAACTGTTGTGTTTGTTGTGTTTGTTACATGAAAAGGGTAAAAACCCATTATTCTAGAGTGGAGCTAAAAAAACTAACTATTAATCTGCTGTCAAAACAGTTTTTGGACATTTAATGTGCTTATCGCTGCAGCGCTGCAGCGGATTATGAGCCAACATAAACAAACATCTGTGATAAGGACCTCTTACATTTGTTTTTCAACAATTCAGGCTGAGATGTGACGTGATCTGAGCAGCACTTAGTTATGGTTTGTCCTCTCAAACGATATAAAGGAGACTTATTTCTAAATGATCTCAAACATATACCGGGCATCTCTGTACTACGTAGTTTCTGTTACTCCATAAGACACTACCCAGGAGTAGGTAGTGTTTTATAATTATGAAACTTTTTATCTCATAATTTCACCTTTTATCTCATAATTTCACCTTTAATCTCATATTTTCACCTTTTTATATCATAATTTTCACTTTTTATCTCATAATTTCAGCTTTGAATATAATAATTGTGACTTTTTACCTAATAATTTCACCTTTTATACCAGATTTGTGACCTTTTATCTTGTTTTTTCACCTTTTTAATATCATAATTTTGACTTTTTTATCAATAATTTCACCCTTTATACCAGACTCTACCGCACCGTTGTGACGAAAAGAGAGCTGATGAAGACAAAGCTCTGGATCTACCGGTCAATCTTGGTTCCTACCCTCACCTGTGGTCATGAAAGCTGGGTCAGGACCCAAAGAACCAGGTCGCGGGTACAAGGGGCTGAAATGTGTTTCCTCAGGAGGGGGTCTGGAGTCTCCCTTAGAGAGAGGGGGAGAAGTTCAGCATCCGTGAGGAACTCGGAGTAGAGCCGCTGCTCCTTTGCGTTGAAAGGAGCCAGTTGAGGTGGTTCAGGATCATCTGGTAAGGATGAACCCTGGGCTCCTCCCTAGGGAGGTGTTCCAGGCACGTCCAGCTGGGAGGAGGCCTCGGGGAAGACCCAGGACCAGGTGGAGAGATTAGATCTCCACACTGGCCTGGGAACGCCTCAGGATCCCCCAGTTAGAGCTGGTTAATGTGGCCCGGGAAAGGGAAGTTTGGGGTCCCCTGCTAAAGCTGCTGCCCCCGCGACCCGACCCCGGATAAGAGGATGAAGATGAGATGAGATGAACTAATCGATTAATCTCTGCAGATCCAGGCGAATACGGTCAAATGTAGATGATTTAATCACATATGCATTTAACTGTGAAGCCCTTTAACGACTAATGTGTTGATGCAGCGACGGTCTGATCAAAGCCGTGGGACCTGCAGACGTCGTCGCAGCGCAGTTTCCAGAAGCATCCTTCGATAACGTGATCGATGCTGCAGGAATGTGCGTCCTGCCCGGTGAGTATCAAGCTGTGTTTGTGCACCGTCTGTGGGATTTAATAACGTTATAATAAGCTTTTTGTTTCAGGGTTGGTTGATGCTCACACACATCCGGTCTGGGCCGGCGACCGGGTGCATGAATTCTCAATGAAGGTAAAACATAACGTTATTTTATTTTAACTTTTCTTCCAAACAGCAGCTCAAACCAAAAAGCGACTGTGAAGAAGACAGAAAATGAATTAACAACTATATTTGATTCGTTTAAGACGTTTTCTAATCTATTTTGAATTATTTTGACTTTGTTTTTATTTATTTAGATTTTCAGATTAACACGACTTTGATCTGTAACAGTATTTGGTATCAGTGCTTTCACTTAAGTTATATCGTGCAGTTTTCTTGCACGTTTCATGTATTTATTGCGTGTGTATGCAATGTATTTATAGCATGTGACATATACATCACAGTGAGTTGCCACATGAGGAGGCAGTTTGGTAACCAAAAGATTTTTACGGTCAACTTTTGATGACAAGAAATTTGTCACATAACGTTTAATTTGTTGTTGTCACAAACCGTTGTGGTGTGGCAGCGTCTTTTAGCCGTTAGCTTCCGATCAACGACTGCCTTTTTTCCTAATCCTAACCAAGTGGTTTTGCTAACCATCAACCTTTAGTTTGCAGGAACTCGATCAGGTAAGTTTGCTTTTTCTTGGTTTTGTTGTTTTCGTGACCCACTGCAGCGTTTACAAATTCCTGTGCATAACCTTTTGCACTATTTCCCACCATCCTGTTCATGAGAATACGTTGGAATCAAAGATCAGGGCTCACTTTTATCGGATTCACTCCTTTTTATTTTTTTGCCTATTTTAAAGAGTCCAATCACTGGACTCTATCCTAAAGAAACCAATCAAAGGTCTCTATCCTAATGAAACCAATCAAAGGTCTCTGTCCTAAAGAAACCAATAAAAGGTCTCTGTCCTAAAGAAACCAATCACTGGTCTCTGTCCTAAAGAAACCAATCACTGGTCTCTGTCCTAAAGAAACCAATCAAAGGTCTCTGTCCTAAAGAAACCAATCATTGGTCTCTCCCCAAAAGAGGCCAATCACTGGTCTCTGGATTCTGCCCCTAATGGGTGAACAGAAGATCTGCGTCTGAAGGCGGCGAAGGTCCTGGAGATGGCTTTTCCCACAGAGGAGAAGAACCTGCCGATGGCGCTGGGCTGTTGCGGTGTCAGCAGGCCCCTGATGAAAGACGAGGCAATGAAGTTGGCAACGTCTTGTTCCTCCAGCATGATGGCAATCAGCACAGCCTCACTGTTGCCACACCCCCTGCACAACTCCTTGTAAATGAGCTTGTCCAGGGTCTTGAATGTCTTCGGGGTGATTTCAAAGTCTTCTCCTTCGACTCCGGTCCATACTTTGTCGGCTAGACGCTGAGTGATGGCCACCTGGTCGCTAAAGTTGCATTCAACCTTTGAGTTTTTCATTGTGCGCGCCATAAGCTTATCCACAAGTATCATGATGGACATTTTTTTCTCTGCGTCCGACATCTTGTTTTCTTCTGTGACCGCGGGTGTTTGTTTAACGGACATCCTGACTGCGGGTGTTTGTTTAACGGACATCCTGACTGAGGGTGTTGGGGAAATTGACTCCCGGTCCTTCAAAGCCTTCGTCACATTCTCACTGTAGTCTTCAGCTTGAGTGGTCAGCCACCACCCAATCAATCCCTCCAGTCGGGACATTTTGCGGCGGACATTACTAAACAGGCATAGAGGTGACGGGGGAATGCGCATGATTTCTCCGGGGACAATCTTGGGTCTCTGTGTCGCGTAATCCATGAAGAGTCGAGTGAGTCTTTCGGTGAAATGCAGAGATTTTCCTTTGGGAAGACTCAGCAGTGAAGGAAGCGTAACCTCACTTCCAGCTTGTTGTGTCGTACAAATCTCCTTCCCAAGCACGTCATCAACGCTGGCGATTAAGGACCTTGCTGAATCCTTGCTGCCAGTTGTGGCGATGCTGTTGTATTTGGGCTTCACATCTTGCGCGGTGCGATAAACGAACAGTTTGAAATACTGTTTGCCAAAAAAATCCTTTGCCTTGGCCTTCACTGTCTTGAACAGCTGTCTCTCTCTGTATTCTGGGACGGTACTATCAGCATCTCCCAGTCCCAGACCCTCTCTTATCAACGGCGTGATCTCATCTGTGAGTTTTTCAATCTCTTGGGATGAGGCAGATTCAAACTCCTGATACTCACAGTCGGTCATTTCATCCAGAAGAGGTTCTGAGATTTTATCGAACTCTTCCCTGATTATGTTCTGGACAGCTATGGTTGTTGGATCTTTAAAACTGTCCGGGGATCCTCTTGGTTCTTCCTGTGGGGATGGGGATTTGGACCGCAAGGAGACACAGTTGTCCTCTTCCAAATCCACCACGACGATGTCCTGACTTCTCTGTTCTTCTCTTGTTCTCGGCGTACGTGGTCGAGGTGCGCACCAATCTTTCATCTTGCCAATGAATGATTTTAGCATACCGCAGGCATTACTGACCATGGTGTTCAGGACGTTAGGAGGAGTCTTACGGTCACCCAGCTCCATATTGTCCTTGGTGGCTGAGTTGATGCTTTCTGCAATCTCTTCAGCGAGTACTTTGGTCAAACGTTCTGCGCTGGCACAGTTTTCTTGGTCTTCTAGGCCCAGAACATCTTTAAAGGTCGAAGGGACTGTGTCACCCAGACTGGACAGGACACGCTCTTCAGAGATGTCTTCTTTCTTGCTAACTCCTGCCGAGATTAACTCTGACAGTAGGTTTGTTAGGTCCAGAAGCACCTCTGCCAACAAGATTTTTGTGGCATAATCCGCTTTGCCTTTTCGAAGCAGTTCCCACTGCTCCGCTGTGATCCTTTCGTAAAAGGATTTAACCAGTGGACGTAAATGGTTCACTTCAATCTGTGGCATCTCCGCTGCGCAGGAACTTCCTGTTCTTGACATAACTGTGTTATGATATTGGAGCTTATTTTGAAAGGTTTTACCTTTTTTTGTCAATTCAATTCAATTCTATTCTATATATAATGCCAAATCATAAAAAAAGTTATCTATGATTTACACAGACCCAACAATTCCTCCGCAGAGTACAGTGGCAACGAAAACCTTCCCTATAACAGGCAGGAACGTCAGACAGACCCAGCTCTGTGGAGGACGGCCGTCTGTCTTGACCGGTTGGGGAGGAAGAAAAGGAGAAAGAAAGAGAGAAACGACGCACGGATGGACAGAGAGAGAGACAAACACAGATACAAACTGTCACGCAGGATCGTCTCGGCTGCAGGTCCGTCTGGTAACTCTGAAATGTGCACCTGGGATAAGAAGTGTGACTGAACTCGATGAAAATCTAACTCAACTAAAGGCACAAAGGTGCTTTGGTGGTATATTCCAACACTGTGATGTCATACATCAAAGGCACGAAGATTCCGCCCACAGCACAGCAACGGTTGCTAAGGTATGATGTCATTGGGGGCGGGGCTTAGCAGAACCCACTGACCAGCTGTTCTGCAGCTTTCTAGAGTCACTTGAGTTGTTTTCATTACATAAAGATAATAAATTAATTAAATTGTGACACTTTAACTCTACACTTCATTTAATTGTGCATGTTTCATCATGTTTGTCCAGATTTTATTATGAAAGTGAGGACAGAAAGGTTTAGATTTGAATTATTTCATGTTACATTAAAATAACTTAGGCACACTGTAATTAACACACACACACACACACACACACACACACACACACACACACACACACACACACACACACACACACACACACACACACACACACACACACACACACACATTCACAGGACCTTTAGAAAGTCATGATCCCCTTTTGAAAAAGTCACTTTTTTTGTTTTACAGCCTGAGATGATGATAAAACATAAAAATATCTATTTTTTCCAGCGTGATTTACACATTTTGCCTTCCATCATTGAAATTAGTTTTTTTTCTAAATTTCTGAAAAGTTGCAAAACTAGAATAGCAGTGTTGGAAAAGCGATGGGTCTTCAGATGTAATACTTTGTGGAGGCGCCCTTTGCTTCAATCAGTCTGTTTGCACATGTCTCTACCAGCTTTGTGCACCTCGACTGGGGAGTATTTCCCCATTCTTCCTACACAACTGTTCGACTTCAGTCAAATTCTGTGGTGAGCAGTGATGGACTGTACTCGTTAAGTCCATCCACAGATGTTCTGTAGGATTCGGGTCAGGGCGTTGACGAGGCCTCTCTAGGACATTCACCTTCTTGTCCTTTAGCCACTGTGTTGTTTTTATGGCCGTTGGGTTTGGGTCGTTGTCACGCTGGAAGGTGAACCAGCTTCTCAGGGGCCTAGCAAGCTTTTCATAAGTGTGGAGGATAGATTTGGGGGGTCAACCCACGAATTTTGATCTTAATGGCTGTGTGTTATTACATGCGATTAACATAGAACCAATCACCTTTCATTTAAATCAGGGTTAGGTAATTCAGGTCCTGGAGTGCCACTGTCCTGCATGTTTTAGGTCTTAGTTAAGTTAGTGGAAACCCTCGAGAGGAAGATCACTGGCTTTCTTTGGAAGTGGCTAGGCCTCCCCCGTAGTCTCACCGGGACTGCTTTGTATGGGACGAGTAACACCCTGCAGCTGCCCTTCAGCGGACTGGCTGAGGAGTTCAAGGTAGCACGCACAAGAGAAGCCCTACAATGCATGGACTCCAGGGACGACAAGGCGTCATCAGCTGGGATTGAAGTGAGGATAGGAGGGAAATGGAAGGCAGAGGAGGTGGCAGAGTCACGCCTAAGGCAGAAGGCCCTGGTGGGGGCCTTGGCAACAGGAAGAGCAGAGTTGGGCTACTTTCTAAAGACCCGGGTCAGCAAAGCCCGGGGCAAGGAGAGACACCAACTACTCCAAGAAGAGGTTTGAGCTGGCCTGGAAGAGGAGAGAGTCAGCAGGTCAGTGGGACTCCGGCAGCAGGGAGCGTGGACAAGGTGGGAGAGCACGTAGCAGCGCGAAGTCACCTGGTCGAAGATCATGCAGGCAGACTTCCATCGCGTCCGGTTCCTGGTGCAGGCCGTCTATGATGCCCTCCCAAGCCCAGCAAACTTTCAAACGTGGGGGAAGAGTGAGACACCTTCTTGTCCCCTTTGCTCCAGAAGAGGCTCCCTAGAACATCTCCTTGATTTCTTTTTCATTTCTGGTGACAATTAAGAATTCAATTACATAATTTTTTATTTATTCATTAATTTCATCACTTTATTATATAATTAGCTTTGTATTTAGATATTTAGTTTGGCCATTAACGCCCTCCATAAAGTAAAGGATCTGAATACTTCATCTCTGAAAGCATGTGTCTTCTGCAGCTGGCCGGCGCCACCTACATGGACGTGCACCGGGCCGGCGGAGGGATCCACTTCACGGTGGAGCACACTCGAGCCGCCGGGTCCTCGGAGCTGCTGTCCTCCCTCAGCAGCAGGCTGGTCCGGATGCAGCGAGCAGGGACCACCCTGGTGGAGTGTAAGAGCGGGTACGGGCTGGAGCTACAGACGGAGCTGAAGATGCTGGAGGTCATCGAGGCGGCCAGGCGCACGCTGCCCATCAACATCTCCTCAACCTACTGTGGAGCACACGCCGTGCCCAAGTATGGACCCTACTCCACCCGATCATCTCCCCACATCCTGAAGATGAATCTCTCTTAACTGATATTCTTTCCTTTCTTCAGAGGGAAGACGGTTGCAGAAGCCACGGAGGACATCCTGCAGGTGCAGCTGCCGCGGCTGAAGGCGCAGATGTCTGCCGGGACTCTGACAGTCGACAATATCGACGTGTTCTGTGAGCAGGGAGTGTTTGACCTCAGCTCCACTCGCTCCATCCTGCAGGCCGGAAAAGACATGGGCCTAAACATCAACTTCCACGGAGACGAGCTCCATCCCATGAACTCTGCTCAGGTAGCACTTACACACGGAAACAACCACCTCTGACGTGTTACAGTTCAAGTTGCATCCTTCAAAATGACTTTCAAGTTGGATAAACACTCATGTAACATGGTTAAAACGTTATTTAACATTATGATATTATAAGAAAGATAAGATCTGTTGATGTTTTTGTGACTTTTCCCATGTGTAGCACTCCCAAAGACCTTTAAACTGACTTTAAATGCCTTTAATATTGAAAGTATTAACTGCAGGGCGGCTGTTTATACTAAATTACTTAGAGCTAACTTTAGTACTTTATAACCATTTGTTAAGAGTTGAGTTTCTGGCCACCTGATGGATGCAAGTCTTAATATTTACATTGTTTGGATCGCCACCAAATCCTGTGTAAACTCTGGGTTAACAGCTTTATTTTGACCACAACAGAGGGTTGTTTTAATTTGACATTATTTGATTAATAAAAAACAACAATTGTTTCAACAGATATATTAATAATTGTGTTAACCTGAGTGTGTGTGTGTGTGTGTGTGTGTGTGTGTGTGTGTGTGTGTGTGTGTGTGTGTGTGTGTGTGTGTGTGTGTCAGTTGGGTGCAGAGCTCGGAGCCTCAGCCATCAGTCACCTGGAGGAGGTCACAGACGAGGGGATCGCTGCCATGGCAACAGCAAGAACCGCCGCTGTCCTGCTACCAACTACAGCGTACATCCTACGGTACTGTGACCCCCGGGGTGGATTGTAAACTTAAACACACACAGTCACTTGTACTGTTTTGTACACACACAATCACACACCTAAAACTGTGTGTGTGTGTGTGTGTGTGTGTGTGTGTGTGTGTGTGTGTGTGTGTGTGTGTGTGTGTGTGTGTTCAGGCTGCCTCAGCCTCGGGCCAGAGACATGTTGGAAGCTGGAGTAATTGTCGCCCTCGGCAGCGACTTCAACCCCAACGCCTACTGCTGCTCCATGGTGAGTACGGCCGGAGTGTTGCATGATGGTCACGGCTCACCCCTCGCCTCTAGCCTCGTTTCATGTGTCGTCCTCTCTCTCTGTCTCGTCTGCTTCTTCAGCCAATCGTCATGCACCTGGCCTGTGTCAACATGAGGATGTCGATGCCAGAGGCTTTGGCTGCAGCGACTATCAACGCAGCCTACGCCCTGGGGCGCTCCCACACACACGGTTCCCTTGAGGTCAACAAACACGGAGACCTGCTGGTCCTCAACGCTGCACGGTAAATCAGACGTCAAGATTCACACACGCAGAAAAGAAAATCTTGTGTTTTTGGGTCTGTATAGTTTGTTGAAAAAGTAAAAAAAAAGGTCTTAGTAAAGCAGAGTTTGCTGGAAAAGTAAAGAAAAGTCAGATTTTTTTGTATGTTGCAAAGAAAGAAAAGTAATATTTAAGTGGGATCAAAAAAGTCATAGTTTAGTACGACACAAAGTAAAAAAACTCAAAATTTGTTGTTTAAAAAATGCTTAAATCAGTTACAGGAGAGCCTTTGTAAAGCAGTCATGGCATAATTTGATGGAATAAGTAAAAAAAAGTCATAAAATATTGTGTCCCAAAAATGAGCCAAAAGAAATCATAGTAAATGTCGACAAAGTCAAAATATAGGCAAGGCAACTTTATTTGTAGAGCACTTTTCATACACAAGGCAGACTCAAAGTGCTTCACAGCACAACATGTCATGAATTCAAATACATTACAGGAAGACAAAGAGAATAAAAACATAGACAATAATCAAAACAGTGCGGACGTTAAAAGTGCGAAGATTTAGCAGAAAGCTGAGGTGAACATAAAAGTGTTCAGTCTAGTTTTAAAAGTGGTCAGAGTGGGTGAAAGTCTCAGATCTTCAGGAAGTTTATTCCAGCTGTTTGTTGCATAATGACTGAAAGATGCTTTCCCTTGATTTGAGTTTACTCTGCGAACCACGAACAGATTCTGACAGACTCAGAGGATCTTAAGTGTTAGTGATCCAGAAGGCTTATGTAGTGGGAGCATATCAGTGATATACCTCGGCCCTAGACCATGAAGTGATTTATATGTGAGCAGGAGGATTTTGAAATCAATTCTCTGACGTACAGGAAGCCAGTGTAATGATTTAAGAATTGGTGTAATGTGCTCACGTGTTTTGGTCTTTGTTAGAACTCGAGCAGCAGCGTTCTGAACGAGCTGTAGCTGCCTGACTGTTTTTTTGGGAAGACCTGCAAGGAGATCGTTACAGTAGTCTAGCCAACTGGTTATAAAGGCATGGACAAGTTTTTCTAAGTCTTGAGCTGACATGAGCCCTCTAAGTCTTGTTACATTTTTGAGTTGATAGTAGGCCGATTTTGTTACTGATTTGATGTGACTGTCGAAATGTAAATCAGAATCCATAATAACCCCAAGATTTCTGGCTTTATTTGAGGTTTTCAGGGACAGTAATTGAAGGTGTTGGATGACTTTAAACCTTTCTTTCTTAGCGCCAAAAACAATTATCTCAGTTTTATCCTCATTTAGTTGAAGGAAATTTTGGCACATCCAGTGTTTGACCTGCTCAATGCACTGGCACAGTAGATCTATGGGGCGATAGTCATTTGGTGATAGCGCTACATAGATTTGGGTGTCATCGGCATAGCAATGGTGGGCAATGTTATTATTTTGCATGATTTGTCCTAGTGGGAGCATATAGTAATAATAATAATATAACGTCCCAAAAATGCTTAAAACAGTCATATGATAGCCTGTCTAAAGCAGTAATGGCACAATTTGTTAAAAAAAATCAAGAAAAGTGTCCAAATAAAGAAGTCATGGTAAAGTGTGTCGGAAAAGTAAAAAAAAGGCTAAAATTTGTCCCCAAAGTGCTTAAATCAGTCATAGGACGGCTTGTTTACAACATCTTTGCATCATTTGTTGAAAGAAGTCAAAAAAAGTCATAAAATACTTTGTCCAAAAAATGAGCTTAAGAAAAAAAGTCATAGTATATCAAAAAAGTAACAAGACATCGATATACAACATGTCCCCAAAATGCTTAAAACAGTCCTAGGAGAGCCTGTCTAAAGCGGTCATGGCACAATTTGTTAAATATAAGTCAAGAAACGTGTGTCCAAATAAAAAAGTCATAGTAATTATGTTGAAAAGGTAAAATAAGTCAAAAATACATGTCCCCAAAATGCTTAAATCAGTCATAGGACGGTCTGTGTAAAACATCATGGCATCATTTGTTAGAATAAGTCATAAAACACAAAAAATGAGCTTAAAAAGAAAAAGTCAAAGTATGTCGAAAAAGTAACAAGACATGAAAATACAACATGTCCTAAAATGCTTAAACCAGTCCTAGGATACACGATGACCTGGACTAATGAGACCATGCACAGGCCCGGTCTTAGGAGAGCCAGTCTGAAACAGTCTTTTGTTGTCTAGATGTTTTATTCTGGCACCTTTCGTGTTTGATAACTTCATCTCTCGTGTATAAAACTGACCCCCTTTTTACGTTTACTGCAGCTGGGAGCATCTGATCTACCAGCTGGGGGGACACCAGGAGCTGATCCGATACGTCGTCATCAAAGGACGCATAGTTGTTGATAATGACAAGACTCTGGACTTGTAACCTGAGGAGAGTTAGTGATGCTGCTATCACAAACTCTGATAGACAGGTAATCAATAACCATCTCTACAGTGTTAACACGTCCTCTAGAAACCAATGTGTTTAAGATAACGGGTCATTCAAATCTCTCTGTCCTGCAGAGGAATTTCACGATCACCTCAGAAACACATTATGCACCTTAAAGTGATCAAACAGGTTATTGATTGGCGTGTTGTGACCTTCTGTTAGCATGTGTAGTGACCCTGTTTTTATCCGTATGATGACGGAGCTGCTGTCTGACTGTCAGGGTGAACGCGGACAACGTTAAAGTTTGCAGGAGTGAAAGGAACAAAAGCCATGAGGTCAATGAGTCAGTAATTATCACGTTTGTGACGAGTGCATTTATTGAACAGTTATGTACACAATGCTTGTTTTGTCTAAATGGATCCACACATTATATATATATATATATATTTGTCCACAGGCATTGTTGGCTTTTAACAATAAACATCCTCACTCTTCCTCCTCTCTGTCCTTTCAAAAATATCTTACATGCATTAAAGAGTGATTTAAAAAAGCTTAATGTATAAAAACAAGTTCAATAGATAGTAAAAACGTGGGATAACAGTCTGTAGTGGCACACGTGATAACGATATATGTTATGTAACCGATATTAACAGTTTGGCTTGATCGCGTTAATCAGTCAGGCTTCGTACTTCTTCCCCGCGCGGTGGATCTGTTGGTAGAGAGTCATGGAGAAGGCCATACCGAGGAGCTGGGAACACAAACACAAACATTTCTGAATAAGGACGACACATTGTAAGGGCGCTCTCACACTGTCCATCCGTAGCGCGCCTGAGGACCGTTCACGGCTAAAGTCTAGTTCCTTTGACCAGTGTGAGTGCAACCGTACTGCTCCTAAGAGCGGTACGCTTGCCGTCCACGGCCCGTTTGGGAGAGTTGGGCTTTAGTAAAGCACGTTTGCACATGTACGAGCATGAGCGTGCTCACGTGTACGAGGCCTATGGCGTTTCTGAGGTCATTTTCTGTGCGCCTGTTGGGACATAGAAAAAAGAAGGAGGGAGCATGCTCGGACATTTAAAACAATGGCGGTGAAAGGTTCACGTTGGTGTGATGCGGAGGTGGAGTGTTTACTGCAGATTTGGTCGATGAAAAGATTCAAAAACAGTCGACAAGACGCACAAAAACTCTGAGGTCTACGGAAAGATTTGTAAACAAAGCCACGCATCGCCATGACGTCATCAATGCGTGTGACGTGTTACGGCGTGATGACGTATAGGCAGCAAGAAGCATTCTCCGAGGCCCAGGTAGAGTGAGTACAAACGGGCCTGGAGGGGGGGACAAGGACCCTAAAGCACGGGGCACGGGGCGGACGCACAGTGTGAGTGCGCCCTAATAAGACTTTTTTAAAGACTGAAACGCTTCACATCTTTTCCTCTGTTCGGAAAACAACTCTTTCCAACATATTTGCTGATTTACCTGCGTGATATTTAACATTTTGTGTCACTTTGGATGAAAGCAGGAAATAAATAAACCAGTGCTGCGTACCTGCATGACCAACACACACATGGCTATGGTCCCCAGAAGGTGTTTGTTATCATCCAGCCACTCCTCTACCTTCTCGTAGCAACCCTGAAAACACACGTCAGAAGGTATCCAGGTTAACAACAAATACCATAAATAAATACATTAAAACTCATTTAAAAGTTGTAATCAATCGAAGCCTTCCTTGATGTATAATCTTGTTTAAACACTTTTGAATTTTAAGTGTAAAAGAGACACAAGAGTGTAGCAAATGTGCACCCGGGGTACAGGAGCCGGTGCTGGATGATAACTCTTTTAGAGTTAATTAAACTGGTATTAAAGGTTGAATTCTGTGATAACACATAAACACACACTGACCCGTGTCCAGAAGGTGTTGGAGGCGTTGCGTCCACATCCCGTGTAAAGCTGCTGGCAGCAGCGGTCAGGAACGACGTTGTCTTGCAGGGCCGTGTACCAGTCGTTGTGGTTGACCACTCCACAGCATCGCCACTGGAGCATGGCGCGGAGAGAAGCAAGAAGAAGAAGAATTACTTTTATTTATTCAGTTTACACACACACACACACACACACACACACACACACACACACACACACACACACACACACACACACACACACACACACACACACACACACACACACACACACACACACACACACACACACACACACACACACACACACACACACACACACACACACACACAATTAATGGAGAGATGTCAGAGCGAGGGGGCTGCCATTGGATCGGCGCCCTGAGCAGTTGGGGGTCCAGCGCTTTGTTCAACAGCACCTCGGCAGCTCCCAGGAGATGAACTGGAACCTCTCCAGCCACCAGTCCACGCACAACACATTCCATGGTTCAACACAGGGACTCGAACCGGTGACCCTCCTGTTCCCAGCAATGTCACCTATGGACTGAGCTACTGCTGCCGTTAAAACCCCATATTAAATACACGTTACCTCTCCCTGGATGGTGTTCCATGCATCCCTCAGTCCTGCGTTCTCATCCGTGTTGTACAGCACCAGCCCTTCTTTCAGGTCCCGTCTGGCGTTTTCACTCACCTGGACAGACGGACACGAAGAGGGGGATCATGGGAAACGTAGTCATACTCGTCTACGTGAATGAATCTTCTTTCCCGCAGTCTTACCTTGTCAGTGTAGACGAAGAACAGGATGAGGAGGATGAGTTCAGCCAAGAGGATGATCAGCAGAACGATGAAGAACTGGAGAACAATTAGAAAAGTGTCCGATTAAAAGCAGAAACACGCGGGATGCACTCAACAACACTGCTACTGGTGATGCATGATGGGTATTGTAGTATACTCACACTCAGCAGCAGGCACTTGTTCTCCTTAATGGCACCCAGGCAGCCCAGGAAACCCGTCACCATGACGACGGTGCCAAGGGTGATGATGAGGTTGGCGGCGGAGAGCGAGGGGAAGGAGGGCGACAGGGTGGCAAAGCTGCCCTGAGACACCGACAGCCACACGCCCACACCCAACAAGCCACACCCACCCAGCTGAAACACACACACACACACACACACGGGGGCGCGCGCACACACACGCACACACACACACACCTCTGAAACTTCCTGATGATTTCATGTTACTAAAACACTTGATTTGTTATATTGATCGTGCTGATTGCTGGGAACAGTTTCTGACTTCGTGTGTGTGTGTGTGTGTGTGTGTGTGTGTGTGTGTGTGTGTGTGTGTGTGTGTGTGTGTGTGTGTGTGTGTGTGTGTGTGTGTGTGTGTGTGTGTGTGTGTGTGTGTGTGTGTGTGTGATAATTACCCAAAAGAGCAGGTTGAAGAGAAAGAGCATGTATTTAACGCAGCAGATGCAACCACGAGCCATGACTAAATCGACAAACACTGAAATGAAAACAACAATATTTAGGGGACAGGTAAAGTCTATAACAACAGAGGTACATTTAAATCACATTCAAATACACGGTTATTGTCTGTCATAGTATAGTAAGTTTATATAACAGTATATTATGTCACAAAACATCAAAATATAAGTCCAGAAGATGCTTAAAACAGTCAAAGGATAGCACGTCTAAAGCAGTCATGGCATCATTTGTGGATAAAAAGACAGGAAAGGTTATAAAAAAGTGTGTGTGTGTGTGTGTGTGTGTGTGTGTGTGTGTGCGTGCGTGTGCGCGTGCGTGCGTGCGTGTGTGCGTGTGTGTGCGTGCGCTTGTCGTTTTAAATGTGTCTTTTAAAGGTCAAGCCTTTTCTTTTTAATGCTTTTAATGTTGAATTATTTCTGATCTTTAAGGCATTGTACTGTAAATTCCGTTGTACTGGTACAATGACAATAAAGACGATTCAATTCAATTCAATTGGCCTGAAAAAAAAGTCATAGTATGTCGAAAAGTCAAAGAACGCCAACTTTTAATATGTCGAAAAAATGCTTAAATCCGTCATAAGATCCGTCATAAGATAGCACGTCTAAAGCAGTCATAATAATAATCTGTTGTGTCAAAAAGTCCTAAAAAAGTCCCAGTACAGTATGTTGACAATAGTCTTTAAAAAAAGTTATATTATGTCCTAAAAAGTCACACATACGTTCTATTATGGTGCGTAAAATAACGTCATAGTATAAAAAGTCACCTGAAAGAAAATCGTAGAAAGTATGTTGAAAAAGTAAAAAGGGTCATAATACAATATGTCCAAAATATGTATTTTGGGGCGACAGTAGCTAAGTCCATAGGTGACTTAGCTGGGGACTGGAGGGTTTGAGTCCCTGTGTGGACCATGAATGGAGTGGTCAAATTATAATATGTCCAAAAAAAGCTTTAATCAGTCATAGGAAAGTCTGTTTCATGCACGTTCCAGTGTGCTGAAAAAGTGGGGAATAAAATAGTTTGTTGTCAATAAACGAATATTATTCTGTGTCAAAAAGTCACAGTACAGTATTTAGACAAAAGTCTTTTTAAAAAGTTATATTATGTTATGTCCAAAAAAGTATGGTGCGTAAAATAACTTCATAGTATAAAAAGTCAGGGGAGAGAAAATCCAAGTAAACATTAAATGTGATGAGTCAGTCGTATGAACTCATGTGTGTAGCTGTTGTGTGTGATGACTCAGCTGTTCTGGAGAACCTCAGTGACGCGACACATTTAGTGAAACTGCACTTCTTCACATCGAGTGTGTGTGTGTGTGTGTGTGTGTAAACAGATGTTACTTCCATTCATAGCTGGTGTGTGTGTGTGTGTGTGTGTGTGTGTGTGTGTGTGTGTGTGTGTGTGTGTGTGTGTGTGTGTGTGTGTGTGTGTGTGTGTGTGTGCTTGTGTGTGTGTGTGTGTGTGTGTGTAAACAGATGTTACTGCCATTCATAGCCGCTGTGTGTGTGTTCTGTCTTTTTAAGGGGAACGGTTTAATCTGAATGATTTCTCTGCAGCGTCTTTCATCGAGTGGAGACATCGAACCGTAGCTCAGCGACCTCTTTGTTTCCTGTTACATGTAAACATTCAGTTCTCCCCGTGGAGTCTGCTGCTGAAACCACACAACAACACCAACGAGGGAACGTTTCACTCACCGCTTCAACGCACAGGAGAACGGGGAAGCTCTAGTGGTGAACCTGCAACACACACACACACACACACACACACACACACACACACACACACACACACACACACACACACACACACACACACACACACACACACACACACACACACACACACACACACACACACACACACACACACACACACACACACACACACACACACACACACACACACACACACACACACACACACACACACACACACACACACACACACACACACACACGAGTGCACACAAACATTTACACTTTGTATTCAAGCAACAGTGAAAGTAAAGCTTCAGGTTTACGGACAAAACTGTTGTTTTCGGAGCGAAGAAGAAGAAGAAGAATTCCTTTATTAGTTAGTAGATTTTTTCACTCTATTATTATTATACATGTTACACACACACAGGCCTGAAATACACACACATGCACAGACAGGACCTATATACATGCAGTTAATGGAGAGTTGTCAGAGCGAGGGGGCTGCCAGTGCTCGGCGACCCGAGCAGTTGGAGGTTCGGTGCCTTGTTCAACAGCACCTCGGCAGTGCCCAGGAGATGAACTGGCACCTCTCCAGCCACCAGTCCACGCTCCATTCATGGTCCACACAGGGACTTGAGCCGGTGACCCTCCGGTTCCCAGCCAAGTCACCTATGGACTGAGCTACTGTCGCCCCCGAAAAGGGTAAAAACACATTATTCTCCAGAGTGGAGCTAAAAAAACTAACTATTAATCTGCTGTCAAAACAGTTTTTGGACATTTAATGTGCTTATCGCTGCAGCGCTGCAGCTGATTATGAGGCAACATAAACAAACATCTGTGATAAGGACCTCTTACATTTGTTTTTGAACACTTTGGGCTGAGATGTGATGTGATCTGAGCAGCACTTAGTTATGGTTTGTCCTCTCAAACGATATAAAAGCGACTTATTTCTAAATGATCTCAAACATTTACCGGGCATCTCTGTACAACGTAGTTTCTGTTACTCCATAAGACACTACCCAGGAGTAGGTAGTGTTTTATAATTATGAAACTTTTTATCTCATAATTTCACCTTTTATCTCATAATTTCACCTTTAATCTCATATTTTCACCTTTTTATATCATAATTTTGACTTTTTATCTCATAATTTCAGCTTTAAATATAATAATTGTGACTTTTTACCTAATAATTTCACCTTTTATACCAGATTTGTGACCTTTTATCTTGTTTTTTCACCTTTTTTATCAGAATTTTGACTTTTTTATTAATAATTTCACCTTTTATACCAGATTTTTGACTTTTTATCTCATAATTTCACCTTTTATCTCATATTTTCACCTTTTTAATATCATAATTTTGACTTTTTTATCAATAATTTCACCCTTTATACCAGATTTGTGACGTTTTATCTCATAATTTCACGTTTTTATATCATAATTTTGATTTTCTTGTAATGGTGCACCCCTATATTGATGTTATTTACACGGTGGCCTGTCATTCCTGTCTCTACAGGGTCTAAACCAACTGCTCTGTGAAGTCAGTGTTTCATAAAGTTCATATTTGTGTATAGAAAACTGTTTTATCTTTTGTTTATTAGTATTTTAATAATTAGAAAGAGGGGGCATCTTCTTCCGCCTTACAACGTGACGTCACTGGACCGAACTCCGGTTTGCGGTTTTTTCCCCCAGAAAAAGTTTTTGCGTTCTAAACACTAACGGTTTTAACGGCTCTAACGGTTTTAACGGTTTTAACGGTTCTAACGGCTCCTTTTTAAACTGCCGTTACAACGAAACACGACGATTTTTCTCCACAAACACGTAAAAAACACAAAGTGGAGGCTGCGGGCCGTGATTGTTTTCATGTTGAGACCAGAGAAAGAAGAAAAGACGGAGAGCTTTTTCCTACCGTGGGCTATGAACTCATTTTCCCCGCGAACGTCTCTAGATTCAGCCGTTAAAGGAGTTCCGCATGCCGGCTTAACCTCTGCCGCTTCCCCCGCTCACAAACAAGCATCCAACGGCTGCTAACGGCTGCGGTTCAGGTCGGCTCCGAAGTTTCGTCGATGGCTGCGGGAGAAGAACCGGAGGAGGAGGAGGTAGAGAGGGCGGAGCACGGCGGAGGAAGGACCCCGGAGCAGAGGCGTGTCTATCGGTGTGAGAGAGAGGGACCAGCCGGTCAAAGACCCTGGATGCTGAAAACATGGCCGTCAAAAATAGGACACATCTTTGTCACATCTGGGTGAGTCACACTGATTTTATCCACTGTTAAAAACATTAATTTTATTATTTTTTAAAACTTAATTATCCAGACAATAAATAGGAAAGTAGTAAACAAATGTACAAGTATACATTTGTTACATTTCAGAGGGAATAATGTACTTTTTATTCCCCTACATTTATCTGACAGCTGTAGTTACTTTACAAGGGTGGCTCATAAAGTTATTAATTTAGATAAAACAAGCTTAGTGAAGGCATTCTCACTATTTTATTTATTTTATTTAATTATTATTAATTTAGACAAAACAAGCTTAGTGAAGAACTTCTCACTATTTTATTATTATTTTTTATTATTATTAATTAGGCAAAACAAGCTTTGTGAAGGCATTCTCACTATTTTATTTTTTTTAATTAATTTATACAAAACAAGCTTTTTTGAAAGGATACTCGAGCTTCTTTATTTTCTTTCCTTTTTTATTGTTATTAATTTAGACAAAAACGAGCTTTGTAAAGGCATTCTCACTATTTTATTATTTTTTATTGTTATTAATTTAGACAAAAACGAGCTTAGTGAAGGCATTCTCACTATTTTACTATTTTTTATTGTTATTTATTTAGGCATTCTCACTATTTTATTCATTCATTCATTCATCTTCAACCGCGGGGTCGCGGGGGGCTGGAGCCGATCCCAGCTGACAATTATGAGATAAAAAGTCAAAATTATGATACAAAAAGGTGAAATTATGAGATAAAAGGTGAAATTATGATATATTAACTTTCATAATCAAAAGACACTACCTACTCCTGGGTGGTGTCTTATGGAGTGTGGTCTTTACCTGCTCTGTAAAGTGTCCTTTTACATAAAGTAAAAAATACTGTTTCCTACTGTTAGAAATGATAGTTTCACCTGTAGATGTTGGCCAATAAATAACAGAAACTACGCAGTACAGAAATGTCCGATATATGCTTGAGATCATTTAAAAATAGGTTGCATTAACATCGTTTGAGAGGACAAACGTTACTAAACGATCCCCAACCGGGATTCGAACCTGTAACCTTCTTGCTTAGAGGCGACAGAGCTAACCACTACACCATGAGGGTAGGGTTATCCATCAAAACGATTGATTTGGTAAAAACAAGCTTTGTGAAGGCATACACACTATTAACTTTATGTCTTTTTAAAGTTATTTCTTTTATACTTGAAATACATTTTCCTGATTGTGCTGTCACAGTTTTACTGAAGTAACATTTTGGGACGTCATATTTTGGGGCGGCAGTAGCTCATTCCATAGGTGACTTGGCTGGGAACCGCAGGGTTGCTGGTTCACGTCCACCCATGGAGCACTGACAGGTGGCCAGAGAGGTGTCAGGTCATCCCCTGGGCACTGCTGAGGTGTTGTTGAGCAAGGCACCGAACCCCCAACTGCTCAGGATGCCAATTAAGTAATCGAGCCACTGGCTTCAAAAATAAATTATAAAAATAGTGAAAAATGACCCCGAGCCAGGCACTGATTTTACAGTCAAAACCCCCAAATCATTAAAAATATATTAAGACTATTAAAATAATTGAAAGCAGCAAATCATCACATGTGAGGAGCTGGGACATGAAATATATTTTACATGTTATTATTATTTAAATAGTTATACTAATTATTTCAGCTGTATTAGTTTAATTATAGTCATTTTTATGTAATAAAAGACTTGTCACACACACACACACACACACACGACTTTGTCTGTATATTAACTCCACACATGAACACACACACACACACATGACTTTGTCTGTATATTAACTCCATACATGAACACACACACACACACATGACTTTGTCTGTGTATTAACTCCACACATGAACACACACACACACACACACACACGACTTAGTCTGTGTATTAACTCCACACATGAACACACACGCACACACACATGACTTTGTCTGTGTATTGCCTCCATACATGAACACACACACACACACACACACACACACACACACACACACACACACACGACTTAGTCTGTGTATTAACTCCACACATGAACACACACACGTCCCAAAGTCAAACAGGACTTTAATAAAGATTCATTATCATAACACTGATATAAATACATGACTCTGAACAGAAAAACCCAAATTAAAATACAAAAACATACAAAAAAACCCATAAAAGCACGTTTCTGTCTCCGCGGCTGCCCTTGAGCGTCCCTGGCGTTAACGCAGGACGGTGTTTCCGGTCTATTCTAAGGAGAAAAAGCCTTTTCAGCAGTTTTTATGCCTGAATCCTGGTGTCAAACATTTTCCAGTGTAAATCGAGGTCGGTGTTGGAGCCCGACACGACGACGTGGACACAGAGGGAGGAGTGACGGACGCTGCCGCTGCCTGTCCTCCATTATCCCTCTCTCTCTCTCTCTCTCTCTCTCTCTCTCTCTCTCTCTCTCCGTGTCGGCTCGTGGTTATGCCGTGGTTATCCCAGGACCCAGCGATCACTACGGGACGAGTTCAGCTGCACAGACTCACAGCTCTCTCCACCCTCGTGCTGAAACACACACATATTAAAGTGTTTTACTGCACAATCAAACGTGCGGGTGCGACAGCTGCGGCTCTGGAGACGGGTTACATAATAATTTTAACTCACATTTTCACCCTTTTATATCATAATTTCACCTTTTTATATCATAATTTTGACTCTTTATTTAATTCTTTCACCTTTAATCTCACATTTTCATCTTTTTATACAATTTTTTAAACTTTTTATATAATAATTTTGACTTTTTAACTAATATTTTCACCTTTTTATATAATAATTTTGACTTTTTATCTCGTATTTTCACCTTTTTATATAATAATTTTGACTTTTTATTTCATATTTTCACCTTTTTATATAATAATTTTGACTTTTTATCTCATATTTTCACCTTTTTATATAACAATCTTTACTTTTTCACTAATATTTTCACCTTTTTATATCATAATTTTTACTCTTTATTTAATTATTTCACCTTTTATCTCATATTTTCACCTTTTTATATCATAATTTTGACTTTTTAACTAATAATTTCACCTTTTTATACCAGATTTTTGACTTTTTATCTCACACTTTCACCTTTCAGCTCACATTTTCAATGTTTTAGGTCATAATTTTACAATTTTATACCATGATTTTGGGTTTTTAACTCATATTTTCACCTTTTTATATCATAGTTTTGACTTTATTATTAGTAATTTCACCTTTTATACCAGATTTTTTACGTTTTATCTCATAATTTCACATTTTATCTCATAATTTCACCTTTTTATACCATTTTTTAAACTTTTTATCTCTTAATTTTATTTTTTTTATCTCAGTTTTAAATAAATGAAGTCCCTGTTGAGTCAGATACAGACCTTGTTGGCGATGGCCCGGAGTTTCCCCAGCAGGGAGGGTTTCTTGGTGTAGACCACGTCGTCGTCAGGTTCCTCCCCTTCAGCCAGAGCGCAGCTGTCTGCGGCCGGCAGCTCACACTCCTTATTGGCCGACATCACCAGACGAGAGTACTTATACTCCAGCCTGACACACACACACACACACACACACACACACACACACACACACACACACACACACACACACACACACACACACACACACACACACACACACACACACACACACACACACACACACACACACACACACACACACACACACACACACACACACACACACACACACACACACACACACACACACACACACACACACACACACACACACACACACACACACACACACACACACACACACACACACACACACACACACACACACACACACACACACACACACACACACACACACACACACACACACACACACACACACACACACACACACACACACACACACACACACACACACACACACACACACACACACACACACACACACACACACACACACACACACACACACACACACACACACACACACACACACACACACACACACACACACACACACACACACACACACACACACACACACACCGTAAAAACATGTTATTGAGACAAATGGTAAACGGACTTGGACTTCTAAAGCGCCTTTCTAGTCTTCTGACTTCTCAAGGTGCTTTCACAGTGTTTGTCACATTCACCCGTTCACACAGACATTTACACTGATGGCAGTGGACATCTACAGACCATCTAATCTAATGTAACCATTCACACCACATTTACACACACATGCGCAGCACGGGGAGCAATTCAGGGTTCAGTGTCTTGCCCAAGGACCGGGGGAGGCGGGGATCGAACCACCAATCTCTCGAACGAAGGACGATCCACTCTTCCACTGAGTCACAGTTGCCTCGACAACCATGTGAAAGCAGAACTTTAAAAGCTGCCGTTTATTGAGTTTGGTTGGACGCCCATCTAGGGCATCAAGGGAACGTCCACACAGACCCGACTCAAGAAATCTCTGCGTCCACAGGAAACAGGTAAACCGGCTCCAAACGCTGTAGTACACATGCCGGGCCTGGGTGTGGCGCTGTAACTGCCACAGAAATACACCAACAACGGAGATGGGGATTCGAACCACTGATCTCTTGAACGGAGGACGATCCACTCTTTCACCGAGCCACCTTCGCCCATGACTCGACGACATCATGGCGAACGGGAAAAGCTGTTAGCTGATGATTTGCGACAGTGAATCAAACTGTTCTTCTAAAAAAGCACTTAGATGAAACATAAATGTGACGCATCACGAGACGATTAAGGAGATTAAAAATGAATAAATTAGTAAAAAAAGTTTATTTCTGTTACACAAACGTGGGTTAATATTTCTCCCGTTCCTCCAATTTTTTTCATAATTTGTGGAAAAACAATATAAATAATAAAAAGACCAAAACAACCAGTTTGAGAAGAAATAAAGGGTCGCTTCATTTTAACACATATGGAGGAACAAAGCTGCCAAAATCAAAACTTAAATAAACAAATAACTTGATAAATAAATAAATAAATAAATACATTTTCCATTAAATGTACCAAAGATAATATTAAAAACAAATGTAGGCATTAATTAATTTAGAAAAATGACATAAATTGATTTGTATTAATTCCCCCATTTATTTACTTTCACATCTAATTTTCCATTATATTTATTTATTTTTTAGGTATTTTATTTATTAATTTAAATATTTTTTATTATCTTTAATTATGGCAGCTTCTGTCCTCCGTAGAGCAGTTTTATAGTAGTAGTGACCTCATATTAAAACCAGAGATTATATGTTTAAAGTAAAAAATATAAATAAAGTGAAGTAAAAAAACTCTTATTTTGAAACTGTAAAAACAAAATGTGTATTTCCTGACGGACTCTGACGTCTGCACCGTTAAACACCAGTGATGTGATCTTAACATGTGTGCTGCCGCTGTGCACGTGTCTCTAACCTCTTGTTTTTCTTCCAGAAGTAGCAGGTGAGAGAGACGAGCAGCACGGCCACGAAGGCTCCGCCCCCGACGCCGACCTTCAGCCACAGAGCGATGGCCTCACACGGCGAGGAGCTCCTGGGCGGCAGCGACGCGCCTCCGCTGCACAGCTTCGGCTCGTTCCACACAAACAGAGTTTCCTGGAGAGGGACGGAGCGGGACGGAGCGGGACGGAGCGGGACGGAGCGGGACGGAGGGTCACGTGCGTTATTACACATTTAATCTTAATCCACGCAGAGATTTGACCTCATTAATCAAACGACAGCAGATTCGGGTTTAATCAGCATTAATTTAGTTTTATATAAATTGAGTTTAAATGTGAAACGCTGACTCACTCATTTGATATTTAGCTCCCAGACGTTTGGTGATTTCTCTTTTTATTATTTTATTCTTTATTCTTTTTAATATTAGTTTTAGTTTTTCACACATTCATAACTGGCTGCAAATTGAATATATTGTAAAAACCATTAAAAATCATTCAAACTTATATATTAAAATGTATTTTTAATATTTTTGACGACTAATTTTGACTTTTTATACAAAAAATTCAACTTTTTAACTCATAATTTTGACTTCTTATATTATAATTATGACTTTTAACTCATAATTTTGACTTTTTATACCATAATTTCACCTTTTAATACAATATTTTCACCTTTTTATCTAATTTTTAACTAATAATTTTTTTTAAAATCTCAATATTACCTTTTATCTCATAATTTCAACTTCTTATGTCATGATTTCACCTTTTTAACTCATGATTTTGACTTTTTAACTCATAATTTTGACTTTTTAACTCATAATTTTGACTTTTTAACTCATAATTTTGACTTTTTAACTCATAATTTCAACTTTTTATCTCATAATTTTGACTTTTTAACTCATAATTTCAACTTTTTATCTCATAATTTTGACTTTTTATCACATAATTTTGACTTTTTATCTCATAATTTTGACTTTTTAACTCATAATTTTGACTTTTTAACTCATAATTTTGACTTTTTAACTCATAATTTCAACTTTTTATCTCATAATTTTGACTTTTTATCACATAATTTTGACTTTTTATCTCATAATTTTGACTTTTTAACTCATAATTTTGACTTTTTATCTCATAATTTTGACTTTTTAACTCATAATTTTGACTTTTTATCTCATAATTTTGACTTTTTAACTCATAATTTTGACTTTTTATCTCATAATTTCAACTTTTTAACTCATAATTTTGACTTTTTAACTCATAATTTTGACTTTTTATCTCATAATTTTGACTTTTTATCTCATAATTTCTGCCTTTTTATCTCATAATTTTGACTTTTTATCTCATAATTTTGACTTTTTAACTCATAATTTTGACTTTTTAACTCATAATTTAAACTTTTTATCTCATAATTTTGACTTTTTATCTCATAATTTCAACTTTTTATCTCATAATTTTGACTTTTTATCTCATAATTTTGACTTTTTAACTCATAATTTTGACTTTTTATCTCATAATTTTGACTTTTTAACTCATAATTTTGACTTTTTAACTCATAATTTTGACTTTTTAACTCATAATTTTGACTTTTTAACTCATAATTTCAACTTTTTAACTCATAATTTAAACTTTTTATCTCATAATTTTGACTTTTTAACTCATAATTTAAACTTTTTATCTCATAATTTCAACTTTTTAACTCATAATTTAAACTTTTTATCTCATAATTTTGACTTTTTAACTCATAATTTAAACTTTTTATCTCATAATTTTGACTTTTTAACTCATAATTTTGACTTTTTAACTCATAATTTAAACTTTTTATCTCATTATTTTGACTTTTTAACTCATAATTTCACCTTTTTATGTCATAATTTTGACTTTTTAACTCATAATTTAAACTTTTTATCTCATAATTTTGACTTTTTAACTCATAATTTAAACTTTTTATCTCATAATTTCAACTTTTTAACTCATAATTTTGACTTTTTAACTCATAATTTTGACTTTTTAACTCATAATTTTGACTTTTTAACTCATAATTTTGACTTTTTAACTCATAATTTTGACTTTTTAACTCATAATTTAAACTTTTTATCTCATTATTTTGACTTTTTAACTCATAATTTTGACTTTTTAACTCATAATTTTGACTTTTTAACTCATAATTTTGACTTTTTAACTCATAATTTTGACTTTTTAACTCATAATTTAAACTTTTTAACTCATAATTTTGACTTTTTAACTCATAATTTAAACTTTTTAACTCATAATTTAAACTTTTTAACTCATAATTTCACCTTTTTATCTCATAATTTTGACTTTTTAACTCATAATTTTGACTTTTTAACTCATAATTTTGACTTTTTATTCCATAATTTTGACTTTTTAACTCATAATTTTGACTTTTTATTCCATAATTTTGACTTTTTATCTCATAATTTTGACTTTTTAACTCATAATTTAAACTTTTTAACTCATAATTTTGACTTTTTATCTCATAATTTAAACTTTTTAACTCATAATTTTGACTTTTTATCTCATAATTTTGACTTTTTAACTCATAATTTAAACTTTTTATCTCATAATTTTGACTTTTTAACTCATAATTTAAACTTTTTATCTCATAATTTTGACTTTTTAACTCATAATTTTGACTTTTTAACTCATAATTTAAACTTTTTATCTCATAATTTCAACTTTTTAACTCATAATTTTGACTTTTTAACTCATAATTTTGACTTTTTAACTCATAATTTTGACTTTTTATCTCATAATTTTGACTTTTTAACTCATAATTTTGACTTTTTAACTCATAATTTTGACTTTTTATTCCATAATTTTGACTTTTTATCTCATAATTTAAACTTTTTAACTCATAATTTTGACTTTTTAACTCATAATTTCAACTTTTTAACTCATAATTTTGACTTTTTATTCCATAATTTTGACTTTTTATCTCATAATTTTGACTTTTTATTCCATAATTTTAACTTTTTATCTCATAATTTTAACTTTTTATCTCATAATTTTGACTTTTTATCTCATAATTTCAACTTTTTAACTCATAATTTTAACTTTTTATCTCATAATTTCAACGTTTTAACTCATAATTTTGACTTTTTATCTCATAATTTCAACTTTTTAACTCATAATTTTGACTTTTTAACTCATAATTTTGACTTTTTAACTCATAATTTCAACTTTTTAACTTATAATTTTGACTTTTTAACTCATAATTTTGACTTTTTATTCCATAATTTTGACTTTTTAACTCATAATTTTGACTTTTTAACTCATAATTTAAACTTTTTAACTCATAATTTTGACTTTTTAACTCATAATTTTGACTTTTTATCTCATAATTTAAACTTTTTAACTCATAATTTTGACTTTTTATCTCATAATTTTGACTTTTTAACTCATAATTTTGACTTTTTAACTCATAATTTTGACTTTTTAACTCATAATTTCACCTTTTTAACTCATAATTTTGACTTTTTAACTCATAATTTAAACTTTTTATCTCATAATTTTGACTTTTTATCTCATAATTTCAACTTTTTATCTCATAATTTTGACTTTTTATCTCATAATTTTGACTTTTTAACTCATAATTTTGACTTTTTATCTCATAATTTTGACTTTTTAACTCATAATTTTGACTTTTTAACTCATAATTTTGACTTTTTAACTCATAATTTTGACTTTTTAACTCATAATTTAAACTTTTTATCTCATAATTTTGACTTTTTAACTCATAATTTAAACTTTTTATCTCATAATTTCAACTTTTTAACTCATAATTTTGACTTTTTAACTCATAATTTTGACTTTTTAACTCATAATTTTGACTTTTTAACTCATAATTTTGACTTTTTAACTCATAATTTAAACTTTTTATCTCATTATTTTGACTTTTTAACTCATAATTTCACCTTTTTATGTCATAATTTTGACTTTTTAACTCATAATTTAAACTTTTTATCTCATAATTTTGACTTTTTAACTCATAATTTAAACTTTTTATCTCATAATTTCAACTTTTTAACTCATAATTTTGACTTTTTAACTCATAATTTTGACTTTTTAACTCATAATTTTGACTTTTTAACTCATAATTTTGACTTTTTAACTCATAATTTTGACTTTTTAACTCATAATTTTGACTTTTTAACTCATAATTTAAACTTTTTATCTCATTATTTTGACTTTTTAACTCATAATTTCACCTTTTTATGTCATAATTTTGACTTTTTAACTCATAATTTAAACTTTTTATCTCATTATTTTGACTTTTTAACTCATAATTTTGACTTTTTAACTCATAATTTCAACTTTTTAACTCATAATTTCACCTTTTTATCTCATAATTTTGACTTTTTAACTCATAATTTTGACTTTTTAACTCATAATTTTGACTTTTTATTCCATAATTTTGACTTTTTAACTCATAATTTTGACTTTTTATTCCATAATTTTGACTTTTTATCTCATAATTTTGACTTTTTAACTCATAATTTAAACTTTTTAACTCATAATTTTGACTTTTTATCTCATAATTTTGACTTTTTAACTCATAATTTAAACTTTTTATCTCATAATTTTGACTTTTTAACTCATAATTTTGACTTTTTATCTCATAATTTTGACTTTTTAACTCATAATTTAAACTTTTTAACTCATAATTTTGACTTTTTATCTCATAATTTTGACTTTTTAACTCATAATTTAAACTTTTTATCTCATAATTTTGACTTTTTAACTCATAATTTTGACTTTTTAACTCATAATTTAAACTTTTTATCTCATAATTTTGACTTTTTAACTCATAATTTAAACTTTTTATCTCATAATTTTGACTTTTTATCTCATAATTTCAACTTTTTATCTCAATTTCAACTTTTTAACTCATAATTTTGACTTTTTAACTCATAATTTTGACTTTTTAACTCATAATTTTGACTTTTTATTCCATAATTTTGACTTTTTATCTCATAATTTAAACTTTTTAACTCATAATTTTGACTTTTTATTCCATAATTTTGACTTTTTATCTCATAATTTAAACTTTTTAACTCATAATTTTGACTTTTTAACTCATAATTTCAACTTTTTAACTCATAATTTTGACTTTTTATTCCATAATTTTGACTTTTTATCTCATAATTTTGACTTTTTATTCCATAATTTTAACTTTTTATCTCATAATTTTAACTTTTTATCTCATAATTTTGACTTTTTATCTCATAATTTCAACTTTTTAACTCATAATTTTAACTTTTTATCTCATAATTTCAACGTTTTAACTCATAATTTTGACTTTGTAACTCATAATTTAAACTTTTTAACTCATAATTTTGACTTTTTATCTCATAATTTTGACTTTTTAACTCATAATTTTGACTTTTTAACTCATAATTTTGACTTTTTAACTCATAATTTCAACTTTTTATCTCATAATTTTGACTTTTTAACTCATAATTTAAACTTTTTAACTCATAATTTAAACTTTTTAACTCATAATTTTAACTTTTTAACTCATAATTTAAACTTTTTAACTCATAATTTTGACTTTTTAACTCATAATTTAAACTTTTTAACTCATAATTTTGACTTTTTAACTCATAATTTAAACTTTTTAACTCATAATTTTGACTTTTTAACTCATAATTTTGACTTTTTAACTCATAATTTTGACTTTTTAACTCATAATTTAAACTTTTTAACTCATAATTTTGACTTTTTAACTCATAATTTAAACTTTTTAACTCATAATTTTGACTTTTTAACTCATAATTTTGACTTTTTAACTCATAATTTCGACTTTTTATCTCATAATTTTGACTTTTTATCTCATAATTTTGACTTTTTATCTCATAATTTTGACTTTTTATCTCATAATTTTGACTTTTTATCTCATAATTTTGACTTTTTAACTCATAATTTCAACTTTTTAACTCATAATTTCAACTTTTTATCTCATAATTTTGACTTTTTATCTCATAATTTTTACTTTTTAACTCATAATTTTGACTTTTTAACTCATAATTTTGACTTTTTATCTCATAATTTTGACTTTTTAACTCATAATTTTGACTTTTTAACTCATAATTTTGACTTTTTATTTAATAATTTTGACTTTTTATCTCATAATTTTGACTTTTTATCTCATAATTTCAACTTTTTAACTCATAATTTTGACTTTTTAACTCATAATTTTGACTTTTTAACTCATAATTTCAACTTTTTAACTCATAATTTTGACTTTTTAACTCATAATTTTGACTTTTTAACTCATAATTTCAACTTTTTAACTCATAATTTTGACTTTTTATCTCATAATTTTCACTTTTTAACTCATAATTTTGACTTTTTAACTCATAATTTTGACTTTTTATCTCATAATTTTCACTTTTTAACTCATAATTTTGACTTTTTATCTCATAATTTTGACTTTTTATCTCATAATTTTGACTTTTTATCTCATAATTTTGACTTTTTATCTCATAATTTATTTATTTTTATCTCAATTTCACCTTTTATATCATAATTTCAACATCTTGATTTCACCTTTTTATCTCATAATCTTGAATGTTTAACTAATATATTTCTATTTCTAATCTCTGTCTCATTTTTTTTTTACTTTTGTGTCTCATGATTTTGATTTATCTAATAATTAAGATTTACCGTGGGGACGTTTATTATTCATTTTAAAGTTTCCATCTTTTCTTGATTTACTGGATCATCTTCGGGGTAATGTTGCAGAATGAAAGCAGGTGGTAGCAGGTGTGTTACCTGGACGCCTCCCTTGCACGCGCCCTCTATCCGGTGGTAGTCGTCCTCGGCGCAGCGCGGACAGGCGCTGGCGCTCTCCCACAGGAAGTGAAAGGTGCATCCATCACATGTTCCTGCAGGACAGGAGCTGCACAAACACAGAGAATCACTCAGACTTTATATTTATTTTCTGACACTTTCAAATCTTTTATGTTAATATAAAACATTTTAATATCAAATGTGTTTTATTCCTTTATACTGCACCGCCCCAAAGCCTGAATATGACATCAGCACCCACCTGGGCACAGTGACCTCTCCGCGTTCAGACTTCCCCGGGTTACAGCGAACAGTGATGACTGAGCTGCGACCCTGATCACATGACGCCGTTGCCTGCGATGACCTGAAAGAAAACAAGGGTCTCTTCTTATTATAATAATTTCAACTTTTTATACCATCATTTTGACTTTTTATCTCTGATTTCATCTTTTTATATCATAATTTCAACTTTTTAGCTCAGAATTTTGACTTTTTAACTTATAATTTCACCTTTTTATCTCAAAATTTTGACTTTTAAGTAATAATTTCACCTCTTTATACCATTTTCTAAACTTTTCATCACATATTTTCATCTTTTTATCTCATAATTTATTTATTTTTATCTCAATTTTACCTTTTATATCATAATTTCAACTTCTCATGTCATGATTTTACCCCTTTATCACCAAATTTCACCTTTTTATCTCATAAGTTTGAATTTTTAACAAATAATTTCTATTCATAAGCTCCGCCTCCTCCCCCGTCTCTCGTACTGTACCTGTAGAAGAAGTTGATGTCTGGAACATCCTTTGAGTTTTCAGGGAAAAGATCTAGTTTAGCGTTCACGCCATCCAGAACAGAGTCTACGGTCGCTCCTGCAGAAGAAGAAGGAGAAGAAGAAGAGGAAGAAGAAGAAGAAGAAGAAGAAATCAAGCCAGTTATCCCGCAGAGCCACAGACATTTATCAAAGCGACGGCCATACCGATGAAAGCGTCTGCGAGGCTGATGGACTGGGAGGAAATGGCCATCCTGAAGCCCCGCCCATCCGCGGGGATGATGGTTGATTGACAGATGAAGCTGTCCACCGAGTTGACGAACTGAGCCGCGTCGCTCTGGTCCTCTTTGCTCGACACGTCGGTGACGTTATCCGTGCAGACGGCGGCTCTCGTCCCCTGTGACAGACACCGACACGAACACGCAGAGAGCATGAGGTTTATCTGTCAGTTGCTATGGTTACATGTGAGGAGATAATTTAATCACACTTCAGTGAATCTTCAAAACAAGAAAAGGAAAATGTCAGTTTGTAAATGCAGCAGGGATATTCAGGGAAGTCTGGTGGGAACGTTGCGGCATTCGAGAACCGCCGTCCAGGATATTTTCTTTTTCTCTCGAGATCACAAGTTAATTATCCCTCGTTATCTTCATAAAACAAGAGATTATTAAGTTGTTATCACGGAAAACAAAAGCTTGTATGGCCGTCTGAGGTCTATGGAACGATTTGTAAACAAAATGACGCATCTTGCCTATACGTCATCACGCTGCCTATACGCTGTGATGACGGCACGCTAGCTGGCCACAGCCCGTTTAGGAGAGGTGGGCTTTTGTAAAGCACGTTTGCACATGTACGAGCAAGAGTGTGCGCACGTGTATGAGTAAGAGACCTACGGCGGTTCTGAGGTCATTTCCTGTGCGCCTGTTGGGACGTAGAAAAAAGAAGGAGGGACCATGCGCGGACATTTAAAACAATGGCGGTGAAAGGTTCACGTTGGTGTGATGTGGAGGTGGAGTGTTTACTGCAGATTTGGTCGATGAAAAGATTCAAAAACAGTCGACAAGACGCACAAAAACTCAGAGGTCTACGGAAAGATTTGGAAACAAAGCCACGCATCGCCATGACGTCATCAATGCGTGTGACGTGTTACGGCGTGATGACGTATAGGCAGCAAGAAGCATTCTCCGAGGCCCAGGTAGTGTGAGTACAAACGGGCCTGGAGGGGGGGACAAGGACCCTAAAGCACGGGGCACGGGACGGAGGCACAGTGGGAGTGCGCCTTAATTAATCTTCTTCTTATTTACTGTAAATTTGAGCCATTCTAGTCTCTGCACTGAAATAGCGACTGCAGCAAACATACGATGACATCGAGGATGCGTGAAATCACCTTGTGGCCGCACAGGCTGATGTTGAACAGGTGAAGGTACTTTGTGCCTTTAGAGGTGAAACTCGGCCCGATGGTCAGCGAGGCCACGTGGCTCAGCGGGCGGAGGTCAAAGGTCAGCGTGCGGTTGTTCTCTGTGTGGGAGAAGGAGCAGTCGCTGAAGCACCGAGAGTGTTCCTGAAACCAAAGGAAACACATTAGTAAATACATTCATATAATAATAAATATTCTGTGGTAACGAGGGTGTGAGAATGACGACAATTACAGCCGGATGATACAGCAAAAAAATGATCCATAGGCAAGGTTTGAGGTGGGTCATCAAGGCGATTCTTTATTCATTGCCCTTGGCAAACCGTATAGGCACATCACGATCACCAAACAAAAGAGAACCCCAGGTTGCCAAAATGGCGCCTATTTATAGGGTGTCAACCTATTACCCTGGAAGAATCCATTCTCCAGGATCCCTGGCCTAAAACATTTTTAACCCACCATTGTTTTTATTTCTGTATCTGCACCCCATCATCTGTGACTTATATATATCCTACTCTACATCCACTGACAGAGAAAATACACCAATACACTTCATATTACCTCCACTAAAATACAATACACACATTTACCACCCCCACACCAATTTACACTTGGCTGCCCCCGGAACTATATAAGTGGCGTCCGTTTCCTGGGGAAGCCTTTTGCCTGCACACCCGGAAGACAAAAGACTGGTGAGTACACAACACTCTTGATTTATCCACTGCACACTCATTAAGCAACACAATACATTTTTAACTTAGCTCCTTGTTTGATCAATTAACAACTTAATAGGCATTTAACCCCATGTCCCTCTGCTCTAGGTAAACTGCGTGGCCTACACAGCACCTATCAGCAAGATCAAGACCCGCCAAACATCAATCACATGGCTACAAATAGTGTTAAAATGTATTGTGCAAATCTCTAATAAAGTGCTGTTGCTCTTCTTAAAGTGTCTGTGCAATTATTAAAGTGCATCTGTATTCATACTCGGTCTAAAGTGCGTGGTGCCATGTGTGCAAAACTGGTGACGATGTGCTCTTCGTCACATTTCCTCCTCCCTCTCCCCAAAGAGAACAGTACCTCATTCCTCTGACACTCTGGACAAACAGTCCGCCACCACATTTGACTTCCCCGACCTGTAGTGCACCGTGAAGTCATAGGGCTGCAGAGCCAGATACCATCCAGCGATGCGCATGTTGGCATCCCTCATGCGATGCAGCCACTGTAGAGCCCGGTGATCAGTTTCCAGGAGGAAGTGCCGTCCCAGCAGATAATATCTGAGGGTGTCGATGGCCCACTTCATCGCTAAGCACTCCTTTTCTACTGTAGAGTACCTTGTCTCTCTGTCCAGCAGCTTCCGACTTAGAAACACCACGGGTCTTCTCTCTCCTTCCACCTCCTGCAGCAACACTGCTCCCAGGCCCACTCCGGAAGCGTCCGTCTGCAGGATGAAAGGCTTCTCAAAATCAGGACTGTGTAGGACTGGGTGAGTGCAGATGGATTCCTTGAGGTCCCTGAAGGCTCTGTCACATTCATCAGTCCATTGAATCTTGTTTGGAGCAGAGGCTTTGGTTAGATCATTCAACAAAACAGCTTTATCCGCAAAATGAGGCACAAACTTACGATACCAGCCCACCAGACCAAGGAATCCCCTCAACCTCTTTTTGGTAGTGGGAACAGGAAAGGATTGGATGGCCTCCATTTTCCCCAAGCTGTGGTCTAATTTGTCCAAAACCAATGACGTAACCCAAGTACTCCACTTCTCTTTGGGCAACAGCACACTTGTGAGGGTTAATGGTGAGGCCGGCTGCCCCTATTTTCTGCAGCACCTGCTGCAGATGAACCATATGCTCCTCCCATGATTGGCTGAAGATAACTACATCATCCAAATATGCAGCCACACAGTCAGACAAATCCCTCAAAACATGGTCCATTAGTCTTTGAAATGTGGCTGGCGCCCCCTGGAGACCAAATGGCATGACCTTAAACTGATACATACCGAATGGTGTTCTGAAAGCTGTCATCTCCTTGGCATCTGGTGCCAAGGCGACCTGCCAGTAGCCCTTGCTGAGGTCCAGTGTGGTGATGTACCGAGCTCTTCCAACTCGCTCCACCAGATCATCAATCCGAGGCATTGGGTATGGGTCAAAGTTGGACACTGTATTCAGGTATCTGAAATCAATACAAAATCGGAGTGTACCATCCTTCTTTGGGACCAACACAATGGGACTGCACCACTCACTGCAGGAAATCTCTATTATTCCCAGCTCCAACATCAGCTTAATTTCCTTCTGCAGCAGAGGAATCAACCGCTCAGGAATCCTATAGCTTTTCTGACGCACTGGGGCCTCTCCCTTCAGCCGAATCCTATGTTGCACCAGTGAGGTGAAACCTGGTGTCTCTCTGAAGAGCTCTGGGTCAAGCAGGGGCTTCACCTCTGCCTGCCGGGTGAGGGACAGATGTGACAGGTCCACTTCTGGGCCCTCGGCTGTTGTGGCAGTAGCTGGGAAGAACTTGTCAACAGTATCCTCCTCCTGAACCGCACGGACCAAAAGCTGCTGGTGCACAGGCTCTGAACGCACCTGGAACTCCTTAAGCAGGTTAACATGAAAAGTCTGATATTTTTTAAACCTGTTGTGCATAAAAAGTTCATATGTGACCGTGCCCATGCGTTTGCTGATTTCATATGGCCCATGCCATTTAGTCAGTAACTTGCTTTCACTGGTTGGCAGCAGTAACAGCACTTTTTGACCTGGGTGAAAGACCCGCTCTCTGGCCTTTTGATCATACCACACCTTCTGGTTTCGTTGAGCTGACTCCATGTGTTCATGTGCAAGCGCCGTCATCTCCTCCAGTCTCTCCCTCATTTTTACCACATATGCCACCACATTTTCTCCTTCTGGCTTCGAACTCTCCCAGTAGTCTTTGAGCAGGTCCAGTGGTCCTCTCACCTGGCGCCCATACAACAGTTCAAACGGAGAGAAACCTGTAGATGCCTGTGGGACCTCTCTGTAGGCAAACAGAAGGTATGGCAGCCAGCGGTCCCAATCGGAGCCTGTGTGGGATACAAACTTGCGCAGCATGTTTTTCAGTGTCTGGTTATAGCGCTCCACCAGTCCATCCGTCTGGGGGTGGTAAGGGGTGGTCTTAATGCCCTTTACTCCTAACACTTGATAAACCTGCTGCAACAGTTTGGACAAAAAATTAGTCCCACAGTCTGTTAAAATCTCCTTGGGTATGCCCACTCTAGAAAAAAGTTGCACAAGGCAATCTGCTACTTGTCTAGCTTTGAAAGATCTGAGGGGGAAGGCTTCAGGGTACCGTGTGGCATAGTCGCAGACAACCAAAATATAACGGTGGCCTGAGGAACTTTTCTCTATTGGGCCTACAATGTCCATGCCTATCCTCTCAAAGGGTGTATCAATGATGGGTAACGACTGTAATTGGGCACGTACGACTCCTTTAGCAGAGGTTAGTTGGCAGGTTTCACATGAAGCACAGAAATGAGAGACTTGAGTGTACATCCCTGGCCAAACAAAACGGCTTGCAATCCTGTATAGAGTTTTCTGGAAAGCCATGTGGCCTGCCCATGGAATTGAATGACCCATCTCCATAACTCTCTGCCTAAACTGTTGTGGCAGCGCTAAAGTCTCAGTTTTTCCCTTTTTCTGATAGAGAAGACCCTCCTTCACCATGTAGGTGGCATCATCTAAACAGCTTGGGTTATTTTGCTGAACACCCTCTACATCTGTCACCCTTTCAAACCAGTGCTTCAGTGTCACATCTTGCTTTTGCAGTGAGCTCAGATCTGGGGGAAACTCAAAATCAAGCAGTTCTGGTGGTTTAGGAGGGCTTTGTGCTCCTTGTCTAAGTGAACCTTTTAGCTTCTCCTGCCTTCTCTGTGCTCTTGACTTGTGAGGTTTCACTGGCCCTGCTTCCCAGTCTACCCCAAAGAAAGGCAGCTCTCTGAGGACTCCCTCTGCACTCTGTGCTCTGGTGGTGACATTACATTGTTTTACAGGCAACGTGACTGAATCACTCAGTGGCCTACTGAAATCGGCAACTGAACTCTGACCATCACTGCTCCTGTCAAGTTTGCATATTGGCTGGGTCATAAGGTCATAGAGTGTGGGTACATCATTGCCTAAAATTACAGCATATGGCAATGTTGGCGCTAATGCCACAGACAACAGAAAAGTCTGTCCCGCCACCGTCAGATAAACTTCAGCGGTAGGATAAACATGCTCATCTCCATGAATACAGCTTATACGTGATCTGTCTTCACTCCATTTATCTCTGGGGACTAAACCTGACAAAACCACAGTCTGAAAACATGCAGAGTCAAGTAATGCCACTTCACGCTTTCCATTGACCAGAACTGGGGCTGTACGGCCTGCATCCCTCACTGTGCCTACTGTGGCTGGTCTCGGGGCAGAACAAAGGAAAGATGGTTTAGTGTGGCTCAAGACCGGACAAAATGGTTTTGTGTGCCCTAAACCATTACAGTGGTAACACCTGACATCATTTTTCGAGGCTCGGGGGGGAGACTTTTTAGCATAGCTTGTGGCCTGGGGAGTAAACTGCCTATCACTTGAAAACCCTCTACCTCGTGGCTGACCAAACCCCTGTTCACCCCCAGAGGACTTACTTGAATGGTCCCGGTGGTTCTCCCAGCCAAAGGTGGCAGCTCGGCTTCCATTTCTGGCTGATGTGAAGACGTCGGCCAGTCGTGCAGCTTCCTCTGCTGTCTTGGGGTCATGCTCTCTGATCCAGATCTCCAGCTCTGGATGGACCATCCTGAGGTACTGTTCAAGTATCATAGTCTCTACTAGTTCTTTAACTGTTGATTTCTCTGGCTTAACCCATTTGCAAAAAAGGTCTTTTAGACGCACATACAGCTCTCTTGGAGTTTCACCAGACTCAATCTTGAGGGACCGGAATCTTCTTCGGTAAGTATCCGGTGTAATTTCATATTTTGCCAGAATTGCTGCTTTAACTTTTTCATATCTTTCAGATTCTTTCATGTCCATCAGAACATAAGCACTGCGTGCTTTGCCAGTGAGCAGAGGGACCAGACGCACAGCCCATCCATCTTTAGGCCAGTGACAAACCTGGGCCATCCTTTCAAACGTTGTTAAGAAATGCTCAATGTCATCATCTGGAGATAATGGAAGTAGTTTGGGTTCCCTCTGTCTGACAACCCAACTTGCCTGGCTCATCATTTCATCTGGGTCATCAAAATCATAATTTTCGTCATCTATTTGTCGGTGCCGACTCCCATCCATAGTGTCCGGCTCTGTTCTTTGTTCTTCTCTCCTCATGTTTACTTGTTGCTGCATTTGGGAGACTTGAGACTGCATGCGTCTCCATCGCTGTTCTTGAAGAGAGGACTCTTTCTCTCTTTGGTGGTCTCTCTCTGTTTGTGCTCGCATGAGTGATTTCACCAGACCTGCTAATTCATCCAGCTTGCCTTCTGTCTTAGGATCTGTCATGGTGTCTGGCCCGCTTGGCCCCTCATCTGGTTCTTCTTGGCCATCGCTCTTCCCCTTCCTTGGCATCATTTACTGTAACGTGGATCCCACTTCTGACACCACTTGTGAGAATGACGACAATTACAGCCGGATGATACAGCAAAAAAATGATCCATAGGCAAGGTTTGAGGTGGGTCATCAAGGCGATTCTTTATTCATTGCCCTTGGCAAACCGTATAGGCACATCACGATCACCAAACAAAAGAGAACCCCAGGTTGCCAAAATGGCGCCTATTTATAGGGTGTCAACCTATTACCCTGGAAGAATCCATTCTCCAGGATCCCTGGCCTAAAACATTTTTAACCCACCATTGTTTTTATTTCTGTATCTGCACCCCATCATCTGTGACTTATATATATCCTACTCTACATCCACTGACAGAGAAAATACACCAATACACTTCATATTACCTCCACTAAAATACAATACACACATTTACCACCCCCACACCAATTTACACTTGGCTGCCCCCGGAACTATATAAGTGGCGTCCGTTTCCTGGGGAAGCCTTTTGCCTGCACACCCGGAAGACAAAAGACTGGTGAGTACACAACACTCTTGATTTATCCACTGCACACTCATTAAGCAACACAATACATTTTTAACTTAGCTCCTTGTTTGATCAATTAACAACTTAATAGGCATTTAACCCCATGTCCCTCTGCTCTAGGTAAACTGCGTGGCCTACACAGCACCTATCAGCAAGATCAAGACCCGCCAAACATCAATCACATGGCTACAAATAGTGTTAAAATGTATTGTGCAAATCTCTAATAAAGTGCTGTTGCTCTTCTTAAAGTGTCTGTGCAATTATTAAAGTGCATCTGTATTCATACTCGGTCTAAAGTGCGTGGTGCCATGTGTGCAAAACTGGTGACGATGTGCTCTTCGTCACAGAGGGATTTGAAACTGGATCATTTAATGAAAATAAAACAAATATATAGATATTTTTGACAGTACAGTGGTATCAGTATCATCTCCGTCGTAGTGGAGGAGGCCTCTGTACCTTGTTGCTAATACTCCCAGGCCCACAGGAGACACATGCGTCCTGGCCGTAGGTGTGGCGCCCTGCCAGGTGCGTGTTGGGCGGGCACTCCTGGCACCGGTTGGTGTCTCTGTCGATGTAGAAGCCGGCGGGGCAGGGCACGCAGGAGGAACCGGCACGCTGGGAGTTCTGGGGGACCAGAGCGCAGGCCCGACACGCGGACGCCACCCCGTCCAGGACGTTGGTCACGCTGATGGAGTACAGCTTCACCGTGTCACCGACGAAACGACGCAACTACAAACACACACACACAAAGAAACAACTGATGTACAAATATGTTCCTAAATCATGAATGAAAGTGCATTTATTGTCACATTCTGCATTTCCGCATAGTTTAAATGTTGTTAATAACACGTCACTTAATTTATGTTTACCTTCAAACAGGATTATAATTTTAAAGAAATCATGTTTTTCTTTTAATCATTATATTATTGTTTGTATTTTTTGCTTTTTTGAACATTATCTTGTTGAATTTTATACATTTCAAATAATATTTTGGAATAAATGCTTCAATAAATCTGTTTTTAAAAATATTTTATATTGCAACGGTAGATAAGAAGATATTTACATGGTGAGATTTTTGATAAATAATCATCAGTAACGTGGATATAATGTGGTTAAAGGCAAAAAACAGACATAACTTTATTGTAACGCAGCCTTTAAAACCAGGAAAATACAACACTTATTATGTCATATTATGATATTCATAACCTAAGACGATATCTCGTCTCATGTCCAGACCTAATTTTAGTAACAGGTATTGCAAACAAGCGCAGGCTGTAAATCCTGTGGTGTCCCCATAAAAAGGAAATAAATAAATAAAATGCTAAAAAAGACGTCTACCATTTCCATTCCCTCTAAGGGCGCACTCACACTGTCCATCCGTACCGTGCCCAAATAGGTTCCACGGGTAAAGTCTGGTTCCTTTGACCAGTGTGAGTGCAACTGTACCACGCCTATTTGCGGCACACTTGCCGTCCACAGCCCGTTTGGGAGAGGTGGGCTTTTGTAAAGCACGTTTGCACATGTACGAGCACGAGCGTGCGCACGTGTACAAGCAAGAGGCCTACGGCGGTTCTGATGTCATTTCCTGTGCGCCTGTTGGGACATAGAAAAAAGAAGGAGGGAGCATGCGCGGACATTTAAAACAATGGCGGTGAAAGGTTCACGTTGGTGTGATGCGGAGGTGGAGTGTTTACTGCAGATTTGGTCGATGAAAAGATTCAAAAACAGTCGACAAGACGCACAAAAACTCAGAGGTCTACGGAAAGATCTGGAAACAAAGCCACGCATCGCCATGACGTCATCAATGCGTGTGACGTGTTACGGCGTGATGACGTATAGGCAGCAAGAAGCATTCTCCGAGGCCCAGGTAGTGTGAGTACAAACGGGCCTGGAGGGGGGGACAAGGACCCTAAAGCACGGGGCACGGGACGGAGGCACAGTGTGATTGCGTCCTGAAAGTCTGGGATTATCAAAGTAATTCTGATTCATCCTCTGAGGATCATGAAGGTCTACACGATATTTAATCCACCTGATCGTTGTTGGGATATTTCAGGGTATTTCACGTTTAATAAGTGGCTAAAAAACACAACAGCCTCTTACGGAGAATGACACACACAGGTACATAACGTTCCCTTACGTCCAGAGCGTGGTTCGTCCTCTGGAAGGCCCACGTAAATGTGACAGAGGCGTTCCTGGTCATGCTGTGAGTGTACGACTGTTTCCCTTTACTGCCTTCCCAGGACTCCACCACTGTGGTGCTCTTCCTGTTCACATCCTGCAGGGGGCGTCACAGTGAAACAGTTAAAAGGGGGAAATATTGGTCGGACAACATAGAGAACACTGTAACGAACAGCAGAGATGAAAGAGACTATTGTAGCTTTCTGGTAAATTTACTTTCTGCTCGTAAAAGAGCTGCAACTAACAATTATCATCATCATTAATTTTGATTAATTTATTAATTGATTAATAGTTTGGTCTGTAAAGTCAGTGTCAGTGTCAAGATGACGTCCACAACTCAAATATCTTCAGTTTACTGTCACTGAGGAGGAAATAAACCAGACAAAATTTACGTTTTCTTGACTCAAAAAATGATTATTTGTTCCTTAAAACAGTGATATAATCTGCTGCAGCTCTAGCGCATAAACACACATTCAAAGCACACACACCATCATGAAGTAGAGCTCACAGTCGCCTGAGCAGATGGTCTCAAACACGAAGGTTATGGAGCCAAACTCACTGCCGGTCATCCCTGAGAGTGAAGCTGGGACTCTGCCACAGAACACACACATACACACACACACACACACGCACACACACACACACACACGCGCGCACACACACACACACAAACGGGATTTAGTTGACATAGAGAGAAATACAGCATTGTTACTCTGTGACAGATCTCCCCAGAGACACTCACTTGAAGCCGGGCACGTGCAGGCTGAGGATGAGGTAGTCATTATCTGAGCTGCCTGCTCCGCTGCGAACGTGGTCCCCTGCAACCTCCCATCCTGATCAACCACAGACAGGACGCACACACACACACACACGCACATACATGTTACACTTCACTGGTTCTGGATTACAGGTCTGTGCATAAATTATATGTTCTTCAAGTTACTTTATTAGCACATAGAGGTAGATTTTGTTTGCAGTAGAGTTCACATATGGGAAAAACACTTAGAGGCACACTCACACTGTGCCTCCGTACCGTGCCCGAGCACGTTTCACGGCTAAAGTCTAGTTCCTTTGACCAGTGTGAGTGCAAACGTACCGCGCCTAGGAGCGGTACGCTTGCCCGCCATGGCCCGTTGGGGAGACGTGGGCTTTTGTAAAGCACGTTTGCTTGAGTACGAGCACGAGGCCTACGGTGGTTCTAAGGTCATTTTCTGTGCGCCTGTCAGACATAGAAAGAAGATGGAGGGACCATGCGCGGACATTTAAAACAATGGCGGTGAAAGGTTCACGTTGGTGTGATGCGGAGGTGGAGTGTTTACTGCAGATTTGGTCGATGAAAAGATTCAAAAACAGTCGACAAGACGCACAAAAACTCCGAGGTCTACGGAAAGATCTGGAAACAAAGCCACGCATCGCCATGACGTCAATCAATGCGTGTGAGGTGTTACGGCGTGATGACGTATAGGCAGCAAGAAGCATTACACATAAAGTTTTTATTTCATTGTTATTATTAATTGTGCTCACCATTCATGTCGTCACATTTGGAGTTGCCCACATTGAAACAGGAAGTCTTCATGTTGGAGGGCAGCACGTTCCACCATTTATACTCGTAACCCAACACCGGCTCTGTGCCTGCAGGACACTCAGTGCACACTGGTACACACACACACACGCACACGCACACACACACACGCTTTATTTAGACACAACAATGGTATCTTCCTCCTCGGTAAAACTTTTTTCCACACGTGTCGTCTACATTTCATTTATTATTGATCTCATCTCATCTTCAGCTGCTTATCCGGGGTCGGGCCTCGGGGGCAGCAGCTTTAGCAGGGGACCCCAAACTTCCCTTTCCCGGGCCACATTAACCAGCTCTAACTGGGGGATCCTGAGGCGTTCCCAGGCCAGTGTGGAGATCTAATCTCTCCACCTAGTCCTGGGTCTTCCCCGAGGCCTCCTCCCAGCTGGACGTGCCTGGAACACCTCCCTAGGGAGGCGCCCAGGGTTCATCCTTACTAGATAGAGAAAACCCACGCAGACACGGGGAGAACATGCAAACTCCACACAGAAGGAACCCAGTCGGGATTCGAACCTGGAACCTTCCCGCTGTGAGGCGACAGTGCTTACCAACTGGTATTCAGGTGTTTGATATTGACCGAAAAATGCTCCGAGAAGTCTGGAAATTTGAAATGTGAAATGTGCAGGAACCCTGCGAGCAGGAGCAGGTTTTACCGTAGGTGCCGTCTGAGTGGGATCCAGGTGGGCAGGGCAGGCAGGTGGAGTCCTTGCTGTTGTAGTACCCGGGGTTGCAGGGAGGGCAGGGCTCTCTCTGTCCTGTCGGGGGCAGCTCCACGGACCCTGTGATGTTCTCCACGCAGATCTTTGGCTCCACCCAACGATACAACACCTGCGTCTGAAACCAGGAGAGCCACAGTTTTGCTCAAATATAGACAGATACAGAAACAATACCATCAACAACAGAGGGACGCGTCACTCTTACTCAGCACTTTCATGCATCAAAAACAGGCCAAGGTCGTGGACGAGTGCCAGGACGTTGACTTTGGATCGGATGACATGCAAAAATATTCCCTGAGCTATTCACCGAGTCCTCTTTCATCACATCGTGTGACGTCTCTGGTTTCTGTCGCACTGAGAGCGCCGCTGCGATCAATTTAGATATTAAAAAAGAGCGTTCGGGCAGTTTGCAGAAGGATAAACGCAAACAGAACGGTGTGTAACGGTAGGTGTGTGTGTCCTTCAGGGTGAGGACGTGTGTGTGTGTGTGTGTGTGTGTAATGTGAAACGTGCGGATGCCGCTGACCTTCCCTTCGTTGTCGCAGGCCGTGTGGATCTGGAAGTAATCCTTCTCGGAGCACGCCGGCCTCTCTTTGCACTTTGCCCATCCGTCATCTGAGAGGAGGAGGAGGAGGAGGAGGAGGAGGAGGAGGGGAAGGAGGAGGGGAAGGTGAAGGAGGAAGAGGAGGAGGAGGAGGAGAAGAAGGAGGAGGAGGAGGAAGGGGAGGTGAAGGAGAAGGAGGAGGAGGAGAGGGAGGAGGAGGAAAGGGAGGAGGAGAAGGAGGAGGAGAGGGAGGAGGAGGAGAGAGAGGAGGAGGAAAGGGAGGAGGAGAAGGAGGAGGAGAGGGAGGAGGAGGAGGAGGAGGAGAGGGAGGAGGAGAGGGAGAAGGAGGAGGAAGAGGAGGAGGAGGTGACGGAGAAGGAGTAGGAGAAGGAGGAGGAGAAGGTGGAGGAGAAGGAGGAGGTGGATAAGGAGGAGAAGAAGAAGGAGGATGAGAGGGAGGAGGAGGAGAGGGAGGAGAAAGAGGAGGAGGAGGAGGCGTGACGATGCAAAGAAAACAAAACGCCATATTCAGTAACTCTAATCTACTACTATTTTACTTTACGGAGGAAAATAAAGGTAAAGTTTGTGTGTGAACCTTTAATAACCAGATTTTATATAAAATGTAAAGACTTAAAATAACACTGTTACAGATAATAATACAGCCTAAATATCTTTTGCTTCGTTACGTACGTGAGTAGTGGTGTTGGGGGCACGTCGAGCAGGACGACGCCCCCTTTATGGAGAAGGTGTTGCTGGGACACGGCTGACAGGACGAGGAGCCGGGCGCCGAGCTGAACCAGCCGGGCCGGCACGGGAAACACTCCGATGTGTAGGCGACACCTGGACACAACGAGTTTATATCTCAGAAGTGAAGCGTTATAAGCTCCTGGACACCGTGTCGTGGGTTCGATGCTTTACCCTCTATCTGGATGTTCTTGAGCAGCACGGGTTTGACCATCTTCCCTCCCACCAGGATGCCCGTGGTTCTCCAGTACAGGATGTTCGTGCCGGACTTCAGACTCACCTGCAGACAAAAAGACGCTGAAACACACACAAACTAGCAAACCGGAACACACTCAGGGCGCACTCCCACTGTCCGTCCGTCCCGTGCCCCGTGCTTTAGGGTCCTTGTCCCCCCCTCCAGGCCCGTTTGTACTCACACTACCTGGGCCTCGGAGAATGCTTCTTGCTGCCTATACGTCATCACACCGTAACACGTCACACGCATTGATGACGTCATCGCGATGCGTGGCTTTGTTTACAAATCTTTCCGTAAACCTCGGAGTTTTTGTGCGTCTTGTCGACTGTTTTTGAATATTTTCATCTCATCTCATCTTCAGCCTCTTATCCGGGATTGGGTCGCAGGGGCAGCAGCTTTAGCAGGGGACCCCAAACTTCCCTTTCCCGGGCCACATTAACCAGCTCTAACTGGGGGATCCTGAGGCGTTCCCAGGCCAGTGTGGAGATCTAATCTCTCCACCTGGTCCTGGGTCTTCCCCGAGGCCTCCTCCCAGCTGGACGTGCCTGGAACACCTCCCTAGGGAGGCGCCCAGGGTTCATCCTTACCAGATGATCCTGAACCACCTCAACTGGCTCCTTTCAACGCAAAGGAGCAGCGGCTCTACTCCGAGTTCCTCACGGATGCTGAACTTCTCACCCTATCATTTTTTCATCGACCAAATCTGCAGTAAACACTCCACCTCCGCATCACACCAACGTGAACCTTTCACCGCCATTGTTTTAAATGTCCGCGCATGGTCCCTCCTTCTTTTTTCTATGTCCCAACAGGCGCACATAAAATGACCTCAGAACCGCCGTAGGCCTCGTGCTCGTACACGTGCGCACGCTCGTGCTCGTACATGTGCAAACGTGCTTTACAAAAGCCCACCTCTCCCAAACGTGGACGGCAAGCGTGCCGCACCTAGACGTGGTACGGTTGCACTCACACTGGTCAAACGAACTACACTTTACCCGTGGACCGTGCTCGGGCGCGGTACGGATGGACAGTGTGAGTGCGCCCTCAGAGTCGGACACTCACTGTGTGTGTGTCCCATTCTCCAGTGTTTGTGACTTTAATCCACTTCTGGTCGTCAGTCTGGGCCATTTCCTGACACTGCTCGTTCTGGACCTGCACACATGTCGATACGTTGTTATTATAGTTATTAAACATAAAAACTCATTTACAAACATCAGCTGCTGCTCTGACATGAACACTTCATGTCAGAGCAGCAGCTGTTGTTTGTAGATGAGCAAACGACGGCGTAAAAACTAAACTCTTTAGAATTTAAATAACTAAACCTGGGCAATTTATTATGAAGAGCTGAACCTGACGTTAACAAACACAAATACATAAACATTTTATTTATTTATTATTATATATTCTCTCTTTCATTGGTCAAATAATCAACTGATGATGATGGTTTTTTTTTTCTTTCTGTGTTTTGGAAAAATAATTAGAAAATGTTTTCTAAAAGTATTGAAAAATTTAATAAATTCATAAATCAATATGCCATTAAATGTATCAAAGATAATATTAAAATAAACGTTGGCATTAATAAAATGTGTGACATTAATTGGTATTCTTTTTTATTTGCTTTATTTACCTTTGAATTATTATTACTATTTAATTGCTTATTTAATTTTCCTTTTTATTTTAATTATTTGTTGTTATTACCTTTTAAATCAATTCATTTGTGTTTGCATTCATTCTTTGTTTAATAAAATGTATGCATTTAATTTTAATTCTATTTTTTTAATTTATAATTTAGATTTGCATTTATTCTTTCTTTATTAAAAATGTAATTATTTATTTTATGTATTTATTTTATTACTTTTTAAATTAATACATTTTTGCAGTTATTCTTTGTTGATTAAAACTGTATATATTTATTTTTATTTTTTATTTTATGTATTTATTTTTTTTTTTGAAAATAATTAATTTATGTTTGCATTTTTTCTCTATTTATTAAAAGTATATGTATTTATTTAACTTTTTATTTTATTTATTTATTAGGTTGAATTAATTATTAATGATAACAATATTAATAAGAATTTTTTAGATGTATTTCTTGATATATTTCTGTATTATTTTTACATTTTAATGCATTTCTCCATCAACATGTTCACAGATTAGAGTCCTACAGTTTCACACTGCTGCCAAACGTCCATCTGAACTAAGGTTCACTAAAGCAGATGTGGCTGCAGTGTTTACAGCCAGTTATGGAAACATGCGGGATGATATCTGCGGCGTTTACGCGTCATAATAAAACCGCATTTAACACGATTTATTGGTATAAATCAGAATATCTCGTCTTGTAGGAAGCAGTCAGAGTCGCTCACATAGAACTCAAAGAAGATGTTGTTGTCGGGGTACTGGTACGTGAAGGAGACGGAGCCCTGCTTCTCCAGACGGACGGCGTAAACCAAAGACACCGTACACTCGTCGCGGTTCGACTCCAGATACACACCCTGCGGCGTCCACGAGGAGCTGCAGCACGGACGAAACACACACTCAGCAAAACAGCAGAAAAAAACAACCTCACCAGTGATAAGTGAAGTGTTTTTGTGTGTGTGTGTGTGTGTGTCACCTGTTACACGCCTGAATGTCCTCTCCGTTCGGCCCGGGGTCCAAGAAGCTGGCCAGGCTGGTGAAGCCCGCGGGGATGGCGTCCCACTGGTCAAAACGGAGGCCACTGCCCAGCGAATAGGAGCCGGACGCACACGGCGTGCACTGCTGCGTGGTCATCTCTAAGAACTTCCCAGCCGGACAGGAGAACGCTGTGAGGCAGTGAGGGGGGAAAGAGGGTCATGTTGACATGTCAGCACACAGACACACACACACGCACACACACACACACGCGTGCGTACGTACAGCAGTCTGTTCCTCTGGTTGGAGGTGGGAGGTCAGAGCAGGAGTTCGGGTTGAGAGGGATGGCGACCCTCCATCGTGACCCCGTGCTGTCACACTCTGTGTACTGGTAGTAGTAGTCTGTCTGCAGAACACACACACACACACACACACACACACACACACACACACACACACACACACACACACACACACACACACACACACACACACACACACACACACACACACACACACACACACACACACACACACGCACAATTGTTAATAAGCACTTCCGGTTTATTTTTGTCATTCTTTTAATTAGCTTATTTATTAATTCATAATTTACTTTTCCCTACTTACTTTTTAAATAAATACATTTATGTTTGCATTATTCTTTTAAAGCTTATTTATTAATTGTATTAATTCATTAGTTACTTCCCTATTTACTTTCCCCTTTTTTTCATTTATTTTTATATTAATTGTTAAATGTATTTATATATTTTTGCATTTACTTTTGAATTTTTAACTAATATATGTATCTTTAAAATCTATGTACTGATTTATTTCTGTATTATTTCCTTTATACATTTCTCTGCATTTCTAGTGAATCACGGGGTCAAATTTGTGTCTCATTAAATCAGTCGTACACACAGAACTGTCGTAATTTGTTGTTTTGAACACATTTGATTTTTTTGGTAGTGGAAAAAATGCTCAATAAAAGTATTGATTGAAAAAAATAAATAATAAATACAAGATATATTGTTAAAAATGAATGTTGGCACCAACAAAATGGGACTTTTTATTATAATTTATCCACTTTCTGATGTAGTTTCCCCTCTTATTTATTTATTCCTTTTTTGATGTAGTTTTTGCTCTTATTTATTTATTCATTTATTCCTATTATTTGTTAAATGTACTTTTTAACTTTAAATCAATATATGTATTTTTAAAAATATATTTCTTCATTTATTTTATTTTTACACAGCTTCGTGTATTTCCAGTGTGTCTGTTTGTCTCATTAAATCAGCCGTGCACACACTACGGTCATAAACCCATCTGTGGACGTGTTGCTATGGCGACTGATGTTTGTAAAGTGTTGTTATCAGCTGGTTATGTTTTTAAAAAACACCCTGTTACATTACTTTTCTCCTCCCGATCATCTCCAATCACATGCGGCACTGGAAATAATTGTTCTGATTTCACATAGAAAACAAAAAAGACGGTTTCCAGGACGAAAGTGGCGGCTGACCCCGGTCACCACGGCAACCGACCGCTGGAACACTAATGGTCGATTAAGAGCAGCGGGTCATCCGTGCGGTCGCCTCTGTGACTTCTGCTGGCTGCAACATTATTCTCTTCATTTCAGCTGATTTGATTATTTTAGAGGAACGTTTTCGCCGAATCCACTTATAATGAGGTTGTTTTTAATCGCCATGGTAACAGAGAACAATCGACGCTGTGTTAAAAGTGCTTTTTGTTTTTATTTAATCATCTTTTAACGTATGAATCTGATACATTTGAGTTTACAGACACATTTACTTCCACCCTAAGCTGCTCTGAACATGTTTTCTTTCTCTATTATATTCTATGTTTTATTATTTAACATTTTATTCACTTTAAGGACTTTGTTTTAGAAAAATCAAGAATAATAAAGAATAAAACTCTAAATAAAATAAAATAAAACTGCACATTTTGGTCAAAACCATCTTAATCGTGTAACCAGTCAGACCAAAACATTATTTTTAAATAAATACCACTGACTAATATCTTTGTTTTCTTCATTTTTATGTATTTAAACTATAATTAGTACGATGCCAGTTCATCTCCTGGGCACTGCCAAGGTGCTGTTGAGCAAGGCACCGAACCCCCAACTGCTGGAGGTGCTGGTCACTGGCAGCCCCCTTGCATCTCATGCACACACACATGCACAGACAGGACCTATATACATGCAATCAATGGAGAGATGTTAGAGCGAGGGGGCTGCCAGTGGACCAGGGCCCCGAGCAGTTGGGGGTTCGGTGCCTTGCTCTGAGCACCTTGGCAGTGCCCAGGAGATGAACTGGCACCTCTCCAGCCACCAGTCCACACTCCATTTATGGTCCACACAGGGACTCGAACCGGCGACCCTACTGTTCCCAGCCGAGTCACCTAAGGACTGAGCTCCTACCGCCCAATTATCGCAGAACAAAGGCCGTAAAACAGCGAGGAGGGCTGGGTTTGTACTTTTGAGAGCACGCTCTGGCAGATCTCCGTCTCCTCCTCCCCAAAGCTGCTGTCAGGACAAATCATCAGAGCGTGGCTGCGGCGCCGCCCTGACGTCTGAGTAGCAGCTAATTAAACCCCCCAAAAAACAAACACAACCACAGAAGTGACCTGCAGGATGGTGTTGACGGTTTGCAGAGGCAGGATGTGTGCGGTGCAGATGCGTTTGAGCTCTTTCAAAATGTCTAATCAGCGCTCTGCAACAACACAAATGGCCTTTCATGCTGCACCCACCCTCCCTCCCTCGCCCAACGCACAAACAAACAAACAAACAAACAAACACACAAATTGCGGATCTCCATGTTCAACCACTTAACGTGTTGCATGGCGACCTGCGCTGTCCAAACAACAGGGCCGCTGCTAATGTGTTGACCGAGGGAGGGAAAGAGATGAAACTGGCTGATTTGTTTCGCCGGTCTCCCCGGTGACTAACGCTGGTTGTCATGGAGACTGATGAGAAGAAGCAGAAGAAGAGGAAGAGAGAGAGGGGATGAAATTCAACGCCATGACGAGCCGTCCTCGGAGTCGGGGGATTACAGGAGAGGAGGTTTGGGGATTTGGAAAGACAACAGGACAAACATGGACGTAATCTTTTTTGCTCTGCTGATGAAAAACTGATATTTTATAATAAATGTTTGACGCCTCTCTTAAAAACACGAAATTGTAGCCGTCACAGGACAAAACGGGTAAACTTTGACCACGTCCAACAGCCCGTAGAGTCACTTTACACTGTCACTCTCACATCACTGCTCACTGTTTACTGTGTTTGACATAAAAGCTCATGCGTTGTTTTGTTTATCCTGAACCTCACGAGTCCATTGTTCCTTCTGTTCATTTATTTATCTTTGTAAATATCTATATTCACTTCTCTTCTTTTCTAATTAGATTAATTATCGATGCCCAGGGGGGAGTTCAGAAGCTAAATATGAGATAAAGTCGTTAAAAGTAGCTGCAACATTAAAGTGTTGTGCACACATTAATGCATCCATGTTAATAATTCAATAATATAACATATATTATTCTGAATTGAGCCATTCTGCAAGAAAAAAGCATCATTTTTATGTATTTCTGTTTTAAATGGATTTTTTGTTCACCTACTTTTTTTTGTGTCCGTATGTTAATGAGGTGGGAGGTCCCATTTATCCATGCATTTATACATTAATTATTATTTTATATTATTATTATTATAACTAAATCACATAATTATGCATTTATTTGTTTATTTATTCCTGTATTTGTTTAGATATTTATTTTCACATGTATTTATGTATGCATTAATTTATGTATTCCTGTATTTATTTTATATATTTTTTTATTTATCCCTGTATTTATTTAGACATTTATTTATCATTTTATTTATTTAGACTTTTATTTATTATTTTATTTATTTAGACATTTGTTCATTCTTTTATTTATTTAGACATTTATTTATTATTTTATTTATTTAGACATTTATTTATTCTTTTATTTATTTAGACATTTATTTATTACTGTATTTATTTATATATTTATGTATCCCTGTATTTTTGTATATATTTATTTATATATCCCTGTATTTATTTATATAATCATGTATTTCTTAATTGTTTCTTGAATGCATTTATTGAATTATTCCTATATATATTTAAGCATGTATTCATGCATGCATTGATGTATTCCTGTATTTATTTAAACATGTATTCATGCATGTACTGATGTCTTCCTGTATTTATTTAAACATGTATTCATGCATGTATTGATGTATTCCTATATTTATTTAAACATGTATTCATGCATGTATTGATGTATTCCTGTATTTACTTAAACATGTATTCATGCATGTATTGATGTCTTCTTGTATTTACTTAAACATGTATTCATGCATGTATTAATGTATTCCTGTATTTATTTAAACATGTATTCATGCATGTACTGATGTATTCTTGTATTTATTTAAACATGTATTCATGCATGTACCGATGTATTCCTGTATTTATTTAAACATGTATTCATGCATGTATTGATGTCTTCTTGTATTTATTTAAACATGTATTCATGCATGCATTGATGTCTTCTTGTATTTATTTAAACATGTATTCATGCATGTACTGATGTATATATTGAGACTTCAGTCATATGTGTTCCTCCGCAGCCCTTTGGCTCTAATGTGCCTTTCTACCTCTGCATGCCCGTTTTCATGACTTTATCTGAGCATTAAAATATGTCTTAATTCCCAGATGAGAATAATAAATTAAATAAGAAGCATTGAGATCTAATCACGTCCTCTTAAAGCGACACTGGGTATTATTGAGCATCATGTAACAGGCGGACTCACCTCGTCGCACGGCCGCAGCAGGTCGGCGCACACGGAGGATGAGTGAGCGGTGATGAGGAGAACCATGCAGCGGGGGAACCAGGAGGCCCACACCGGCCGCCGCATCCTCAGCTCGGATCACACACAGCCGACCGTCCGCTGCCTGGAGCCGCAACCATGAACCGGGCCGAGCGGCGAGTGCTCATGTGGTGGGGGAGTCCCTGTCATTGATGCGCCTGTCCGTCCGTCTGTCCGTCCGTCTGTCTCACCCTCCTCCACACTGACGGAGGACAGATGAGACTTCCGCTCCTGGCTTTCAAACTAAAAGTCCTGTAAGAATAAGGGTTTTAAATAAAAGATAAGATGTGGCACCTTGTAATTAACTCTATTATTCTTTTATTTTTATGTCCCATTGTAATTATGACTATGATGGATTTTTAGCGTATTGTTATTATTTATTTTGCGATGTAAATCCTCTTTAATATTATTATTATTATTATTATTTATTAAAACTTCTCATAATTTTATTTTTTAATACTGCATCATTTTGTCCCTCTCTTTTATTATTATTATTATTATTATCAGATAATTATTATTTATCATAATTTCTCATAATTAATTTTTTAATTCTGCATCATTTTGTGATTTAAATCCTCTTTTATTATTATTATTATTATTATTATGATTTATTATACATTTTCATAACCTTATTTTTTATGTTTTAATTAACATACAATTTTTTTTGTTCTACATCCTTTTGCAATGTAAGTTCTCTTTTATTATTATTATTATTATTATTATTATTATTATTATTATTATTATATGATTCTTATTATTTATTATAATATCTCATAACTTTATTTTTTACTCTGCAGGTTTGAGAATAACAATAACAAATAAAGATGTTGCACAGTGTAATGTAGTATTTTATTATAATATGTTATGTCCTATTCAAATTATTACAATAATTGATTTTTAGCTTATTATTATTATTTACGATAATTTTCTTTTTTTTAATTTTCATTCTTCTATTTTTATTAATTCTGAATCCTTTTGCAGTGTAGGTTCTCGTTTTCTTTTATTATTATGATTATTATTAGTAGTAGTAGTAATATTATTTATCACTCCTTAGATTATTATTATTCATTATTATAATTTCTGTTTTAATTCACATAACCTTATTTTTTATTCCGCAGGTTTTAGAATAACAACATTAAATAAATGACAAGATGTGGCACAGTGTAATGTGGTTCTCTTATTATTTGTATTACATATTTTATGTCCTATTATAATTATAATAATTGTTGATTTATTTATTATTTATAAAACTTAAAGCATGTAAGAATAATAACAAAAATAAAGTGCACTGTATATAATAATAAGAAAAGCTAAAAAAATACAATATATGTTTATTTATAAGCTAATCATTTATACAGTATCATATCTTTCCCCATTGGTGTAAAACTAAATGCTGTCCTTAATAAAAGTGTGTTTTGCTGTCAACTAAAATCTGAGTCTATGCTTTTAGTTTGAAGGCGTCGCTTCCGGCCCCAGCCTGCTGAGTTCTGCCTTCACTCCTCTGCTTCAGCTAAAGCCTCATTCAGACAGTGACGCCATGAGTGGATGACACGTTATCTTGATTGACAGCTGGACCTGAGGCCTGCAGGCTGCTGAGCTCATTATAACTGTGCACCGACCAATGAGCAACAGCTTAACACAATAAAATAATTTAGTTTAGGTCCAAACAGGAGGATGATTTCTGCATTTTTGCTCTTTTATCTTTAAAAACAATCAATTCTTCTCTAAGTTAAACATGTAAGAGTGAACTCAGGACTCAAACTGGGTCCCTGTGTAGGAAAACGAGGATTTCTAATTAAAATATAAGACAAACAACAATAAAGTGATTTACACAAGACTAAAATATAAGTTTCTCTCTTTCTTTGGCTTCGATAAAGACGCACAAGACACCGAATCAACTGTGGGTCAGTGGGACGCAACTTGTGCTTTGTTTATTTATGTATATATTTATTTATGTGTGTATTTTGTTTCATGATTGTATGAAATAGACGCTAGACTCCATTAAGTGTTTGATAATTAAATCACACACTCAGCAGAGTTGACCTCACAGATGGTACACTGGCACACCTGCACCGTGCAAACAAACACACACACACGCACGCACACACGCACACACACACGCACGCACACACGCACACACACACACACACACACACGCACACATGCACACACACACACACACACACACACACAAGTCTACTTTCTGTTACCCATCACATGCACGTTAACTCTGACACATTGTGTTTATGACTTGTTGAACATTAAGAGGTCACATTATTGTTGTTGTTGTTTTACAGCATTTCTATTACTATATTTCTATGTGTGGCAGGTATCTCCTAGTCTACATGTTGAAATCTAAAATTCTGAAACAACTTTTGTCAGTTTTTAAGCAAATTTGGTCCAATATCTACCAATCTATCTTATAAACTGCAGATCACATTAGGTCAGGGGCCCTGACTCAGGAAATGTTGCTGAAAAATGATCACAAGTATAGACAAAAAAAACAAAAAAGTCCACAAAGAGACATTAAATTACTAGAGGGAGGCAAAACCACCACGAGGAGATGCTAAATGACTGGGAAATAGATGCAAAAGAGAATTAAAAATAGATGCAAACCACCACAAAAAGATTCAAAATGATTAAAAATAGATGCAAAACCATCACAAAAAGATGCTAAACCACCACAATTATAATTTATTTATTCATGCATTATTTATTATTATTATTATTGAGACTTAAGTAATTTATTTTGGTTGATTATTCATCATTTAACTGAATGTTTTTCTTTATTTTATATCTGTATTATTGTGGTTAAGGGGCTGTGAGGACCTTTAATTGTAAAAAGTGTAATAAAATAAAACCTATTTGAAAGCATGTGTAGTGTTTCGTGCAGTCACCTTCAGGGGGCAGCAGCTCTGCACCAAAACAAACAGGAACAAAAACAGGAAGTGACGTAGAGTGCGGAATCAAAACAGTTACAATGTGACAGCTCGGCTGCCTGTCATGATAAAGGCTTATGCAACGTTACTGCCACTGTCAGAGATAAACTGCACCATCTGACCGACGTGTGCGGGACTTTGTATCGGACTGTCGAGGCATGAATACCCGAGGAAAGTGCGCTTTTGTCCGCAGCAGCTCCGCGGCTCTCTACGGGCTCAGCATGACCATATATAGACCGGCCACAGAGCTCCCTCGCCGGTGAAATGTAAACTGTGACTCGCTGGAGGAGCCTGAAAGAAAAACAAAAACACAACAACCACGCTGTCTTCACCATGTCCTCTGAGCAGGTCATCGCCATCGTCATGGATGACAAAATCTACCAGGTGAATAAAAAGAAGCTGATCGAAAAGAGCGACTACTTCCGTGCGCTCTACAGCTCCGGGATGAAGGAGTCCACGGAGGACTCTGTGCAGCTGCAGGGGCTCAGCGTCCCCGGCCTGGAGCTGGTCCTGGAGTTCATCAACACCTCCAAGGTGCAGGTGGTCAACGAGACTCTGGAGGACCTGATTGAGACCGCCTCCTTCCTGCAGGTCACCTCCATCCTCAAGCTGCTCACCTCGGAGATCCGCCTGGACAACTGCGTGGAGCTGTACAGCCTCTCTGAAGTCTACGGGACTCACGACCTGCGCCATGCTTGCCTCAAATACATGAGCTGCTACTATCACCCCATGCTGAGGCGGCCGGAGTTCAGCAGCCTCCCCTCTGCTGTCAGAGGTCAAGTCAGGGAGATGCGCATGAAAGGCACCGCCACCCTGGTGGCCATAGGAGACTTCACCTGTCTCTCCCTGGACGTGCCGGATCAGGATGAACCCTGGAGCATGCTGAGGTATGGGGAGATGGAGCAGCGCTGGAAACCACTCGCAAACAACCTGCCTCCAGATATGATCAACGTCAGAGGGTATGGTTCAGCTGTCCTCGATAACTACCTGTTCATCGTGGGTGGATACAGGATGACCAGTCAGGAGATCTCTGCGGTGCACTGCTACAACCCCTGCAGGAACGAGTGGAACCAGGTGGCTCCGCTCAACCAGAAGAGGTAAAGACTTCATGTTTCCTCTCAATTATCTGTAGTCAATGGATCGATCACTGATCGGGCCTACCACACACAGGCCCCTTGCTGTAAAATTATCATAGAGAGATGCTAAATGACACAAAACGACCAAAAAGGACCACAAAGAGACATAAAATTATGCTTAATGATTGAAAATAGACAAAAAATGACCACAAAAAGATGCAAAATGACTAAAAACAGATGCAAAACCACCACAAAAAGATGCGAAATGTCTAGAAATAGATGCAAAATCACCACAAAAAGATGCAGATTGACCAAAAATAGATGCAAAACCACTGCAAAAAGATGCAAAAGGACTAAAAATAGATGCAAAACCACTGCAAAAAGATGCAAAATGACTAAAAACAGATGCAAAACCACCACAAAAAGATGCAAAATGACTTAAAATAGATGCAAAATGACTTAAAATAGACGCAAAACCACCACAAAAAGAAGCAAAATGACCAAAAATAGATGCAAAATCACCACAAAAAGATGCAAAATGACTAAAAATAGATGCAAAACCACCACAAAAAGATGCAAAATGACTAAAAATAGATGCAAAACCAGCACAAAAAGATGCAAAATGTCTTAAAATAGATGCAAAACCACCACAAAAGATGCAAAAATGACTAAAAAAAGAAGAAGAACAATTACAAAAACAAACAAAACAACCAAGAAGTGACGCAAAAGGACTACAAAACAACTAAAAGTAGACTCTTTAAATTTGTGTGTGTTTGTGCGCGCTACACTTACTGCGTCTTCTCCGTCAGGTCCAACTTCAAGCTGCTGGCGGTGCAGGGGAAGGTGTTCGCTGTCGGAGGCCAGAGTCTGGGCACCGTGGAGTGCTACAGCCCAGAACAGGACTGGTGGACCTGTGTGTCCTCCATGCCCGACCCACTGGCTGAGTTCTCTGCCTGTGAGTGCCAGGGGATGATCTACGTCATGGGGGGGTACACTGCCAGAGGTGGGTGTCCCTTCTTTATGCTTTATTTAAACGGTCAGCAATTGACTGATACTGAACATGTTTATTTTGCTATTTATTTTATTTGTCTTTATTTTTTTCAGTGTTCATTTAGAATGAGTTGACAGTTTAATACATTTTGTTTATGTATAATAGTTATTCTTTATTTAAGTTATTAATTTGGAAAGCAGCCTTCTGAGTACCTTTTACATATACACACACACACACACGCACACGCACACGCACACGCACACGCACACGCACACGCACACACACACACACACACACACACACACACACACACACACACACACACACACACACACACACACACACACACACACACACACACACACACACACACACACACACACCTTTGCTGCTACAGTAAACTGTATGTTATGTGATGATTGCAGTGAACATAAATGACGATTATTATTATTATTAATGACCTCATCATATATGTAAATATTCAGTAAATTCACCTGTTTCCATCTAATAATAATATAATAAAGTAATGTTTCACCTTCTCCTAACACAAACATGTATCCTCCCTGCTTTAGGACTTTTAAATCCTCCCTTCTTTCCTTTTTAATGACATTTTTTAAACTTTTGCAGCAATATTCATTTATTTTTATTCCCATTTTAGCTCCTTGGTGCATGTTTGTGCACAAGCAGCTCGTAACTAATTGCCTGTTGTGGGATTATTTCTATATTATAAACTGCTGTATATATGAACTAAATACAGTAAGTTATGTATACATACAGTATATAGGGGATAGGCATTGGTGGCTGCACTGGATGATAAAGTAGTTTTTTCTGCCCAAAAGCATATTTTGCTCACAGAATGGGGTTTAATAGGAGGATGAGGTTTGTTTTTGTTGGTGGATGTTCGTGTTTGTGGCGTGTCAGGATTAAAAAACAGCGTCCTCGTGCTTTCTGCACCTTCGCCGCTGCCACATGTTGATTTGAAAGAAACGGGTTCTTTGTTTTTGTGTCAGACAGGAACACGAGTGTCCTCCGTTACTGCCCCACCTCGGACACCTGGACGGTGTTTCGCTCCTGTCCGGCGCACATCCGCAAGCAGCAGATGCTGTCGGTGGAGGACACCATCTACCTGGTGGGCGGCTACACCCACGAGCTGGAGACGGGCCGGCGGCAGCGGCGCCCCAGCCAGACGGAGGACGTGCTGACGGTGCAGTCCTACAACGTCTCCACGGGGGAGTGGATCCAGCTGAAGGAGAACACGTCCAAGTCGGGCTTGAACCTGACGTGCACGCTGCACAACGACGGCATCTACATCATGAGCCGGGACGTCAGCCTGCCCACCAGCCTGGAGCACCGCGTCTTCCTCAAGTACAACGTCTTCTCTGACGCCTGGGAGGCCTTCAGGCGCTTCCCGGCTCTGGGTCAGAACATGCTGCTGTGTTCGCTTTACCTCCCCAACGTGCTGTGAATGAGACAGTGGCGCCCACGCGGCATTAAACTGGGCCAGTGTGCCGCTTGCTTGTTCTGGCATTAGTGGGAACAGTGTCCGGTTGCCAGGTTTGATGCCTCGTGATCTTTGTGCCTCAAAAAAAAACAACCAAAAAAACCCGCACTTCATTGTACATACTGCTGTGGATGCAAATACAGAAAGCTACAATGACGAGTATGAAAGTGATGAAGCGCCGCGGCCCCGTAGGTCATCGGCATCAGAGCAGCTCGCCCCAGTCTGTGCCTCTCATGCATTAACACTAAAGTCAGAGTGGACATCATCTCTGAGACATAACGATGTATAAGAGATGATAATGTGGAAAGCTTTAGAAGGTCGGGAGTTGCCAGGGTCGTTAAAGAGAAAGTATTTATTCTGCCGCAGCATCTAAAAGATTTGTAACGTGTTTCACGACTTGCAGCTGTTGTTTCCTCCCTGACTGACCTGATGCATCTTTGTTTGGACTGGGAAACAGGTTTTTTTTATACCGTGAAGCGGACTTCCTGTTCCGGCAACATCCAGTTGGTTGGAAGAGTCTTTTAGGATTCTGGAAACATCTACAGAAGATTTATTTATATAACGGATGATTTTCATTCGTCCAGGTCGTCGTTCTCCTCAAAGCAATTTCAGTCCAAAGCAACTGGACTTGGTTGTTTGTGTAGGAAGACGTTTCACCTCTCATCCAAGAGGCTTCATCAGTTCATGTACGCATCTGACCAGGCTGGGACTGGACCAGGACCAGGACCAGGACCAGGACCAGGATGGGACTGGTCCAACTAACTGACTCAATAGACTCAGTAGAGCACTAACGAAGTCGAAAAACCTACTTCCCACCAACGACTGTCACTCTAACGACGGTCGTTGGCACTTGGAGCACAAAGGGTTTCAGTGACATCATCGGCCTTGTGAGAGGTTAAATACCTGGATCTCACACCAGTTAGTTGGACCAGACCCGTCCTGGTCCTGGTCCTGGTCCTGGCCCAGCCTGGTCCTGGTCCTGGTCCTGGTCCAGTCCCAGCCTGGTCCTGGTCCTGGTCCAGTCCCAGCCTGGTCAGATGCGTACATGAACTGATGAAGCCTCTTGGATGAGAGGTGAAACGTCTTCCTAGACAAATAACCAAGTCCAGTTGCTTTGGACTGAAATTGCTTTGAGGATATATAACGGATGGTTAGCGCTGTCGAATGCAACATGGAAGGCACACTAACTGGGGTTACATAATGGCATGCTTTTAAATCTACGGGCCTCAATATTCCCAATGTTTACACTCCAAATATGGTATCGGTAAGTCTTTATCCATAATTCACTACAAACCTTAAGGTATCTCAGTCTTTCTGAACTGTACATAGCTGATGATCATGACGCGTGGCTTTGGTTTTACACTGCCAGTTTAACGGGAGCGTTATTGTTTGGTGTGATGAAAAGTGCGCTTAACGCGTTGAACGTACACTTGCACAGTCTTATTTTCCCGAGATGCACGGAGCAAAGCTTCAAGCGTAATTCCATGAAATGAAATGAACGATGCACACGTGCCTTCTGCGACCTCAGTTAATTGATACAAAAACGACAAAAAAAACAAAGCACAAAATGCAAGACTTTGTTACATTGCCAGCAAAGTGACCAAAAACTGCTGTGTTAAGGTACTTTTTAGTTCCTTGGTTGAATATTTAGAGGTGTGCCCACATGAGGAATGAGCCCTTAAAGCAAACGTTTATTTCCTAAACCTCCTGAAGTTCGGGGGGTAAATGCAGCTCTTTCAGTGATAGTGATGTTGGATTTGGTGAATTTCAGATTCTCTCTGCATTTCTTTATTTGTTTGACAGTTTGGGACTTTAGGTCATGATAATAAAGACGATGTTCAGGGCTCTTCTTTTGCCGTCTGTCCTTTATTTCACCCGTTTATGTGCTGTGTCATTTCTCCATATGCTGCTTGGTTGCGTCCAAGAAAACAAACAAACAGTGTCTAAGTGTTTTAAGTATGTCTGAACTATTAGTACATGATTTAAAGACTATTTCTGTTGCAATCTCACAGCACGCAAACACTGCTCCAGCACAAATATCCCACAATGCAATGCAGTAGTAATGACCATGTTCATAACAGATAAAGGGACAGTGACCCAGGCTGCTCTGTTACGTTAATAATGCTTTAATTTACACTTTTACCTTTTAAAAATCTGGTTTTGTCGCCTGCGACAGTTGGACTACACCAAGGCTACCAACCAATCAGATGGCTTGATTTCAGATACCTGTTTTATAATTACAACCAATCCCAAGAAGAGAGAAATGTTTGAACCTGATTTTTCTGTTTCACTGTCACCACTATTTACATTCAGAACTAAATCAACATAAAATGAAATTCAAATCAAGAGTTTTTGGCCTGGTGGAAGAGTGGGTCGTCCTCTGTTCGACATATTGGTGGTTCGATCCCCATCTCCCCCAAGAGACACTGAACCCCGAATTGCTCCCCGTGCTGCGCATGGGTGTGTAAATGTGGTGTGAATGGTCAGATCAGATTAGATGGTCTGTAGATGTCCACTGCCATCAGTGTGAATGTCTGTGTGAATGGGTGAATGTGACAAACACTGTGAAAGCACCTTGAGTAGGCAGAAGACTAGAAAGGCGCTTTATAAGTACAAGTCCATCTACCAAATCTGATGATTATCTTTTGATTACTGTCACTTTGCCAATCAAATGCACAAGAACAGCAACAAAAAACAGTAACAGTAGAAAATGTCACGAGTTCATGACACGGGCATCATGACTGATAACTGCTTAAAACTGCGTGTTTTGTCTGACCTTCAGTCCAGAAGTTCAGCATCCGTGAGGAACTCGGAGTAGAGCCGCTGCTCCTTTGTGTTATAAGGAGCCAGTTGAGGTGGTTCAGGATCATCTGGTAAGGATGAACCCTGGGTGCCTCCCTAGGGAGGTGTTCCAGGCACGTCCAGCTGGGAGGAGGCCTCGGGGAAGACCCAGGACCAGGTGGAGAGATTAGATCTCCACACTGGCCTGGGAACGCCTCAGGATCCCCCAGTTAGAGCTGGTTAATGTGGCCCGGGAAAGGGAAGTTTGGGGTCCCCTGCTAAAGCTGCTGCCCCCGCGACCCGACCCCGGATAAGAGGCTGAAGATGAGATGAGATAAATTATATAAAACAACAAAACCTTATCCTCCATCTTCAAAACTGGGGAATATTTGACATTTTTACCCTGAAAAATTCCTTAAATGATCAACCGATGACCAAAAAATGTTGTAAACTCCAATAAATACCATCCTACATGATCGTCAAATATGTCCTAATATACTGTAGTTCTGTAGGGCAGTGGTTCCCAACCTTTTTCTTAAGGGACCCATATTTTTACCATTGTAAACTTTGGTGACCCCCCCCCCCCCCCCCCCCATGAAAATAAAAATAAAATAAGGAACATCATAACTTCTTTTACATGAAATACTTTATATTTCAGTTATTATAACAGCATGGGACAATATGAGGAGAACCTGTGTATGATTACAACATATTTCTTCAGAACTTGACTTTAAAAAAAAACTTTTCCTTTAACATATTTAAATATGTTACCTGTTTAAATGAATCTGAAAAACAGCTTCAGAACCTGTACTTTTGAAAAAGTTCTTTTTTTTTTCAAATTCATTTAAGCAGGTAACATATTGAAATATAATAAAGAAAATGAATTATTATAAAATTAAAAATATACATTCTGCTCTAATTGTATCCATTGCTTCTATGAAGCCAAACTCAATCTAACTTTCTTGGTAGCCCCTCGTTTTCTTTTTGACATTGTCCGCAGTCTCCTCTGATGCTTCGCCATCTCTCCCTTAGCTCCGCCTAGCAACGACTGCTGCACGTGAGGCGTTCAAGTCACACACGCTCTGTCCCTCGTGATACAGGCCTATAACTTATTCATTTATCTAAAATTTGAAATACACGAATAAATGTTTAATGTGGCCCTTGGCTTTAGTTGATTTTGTCACATATATGAATTAAATGCTTAGCCTACTCATTTATTTAACATTTTAATTACATTAAAATTATTAAACCCCAAATCAAGAGGGCTTCACGACCCCCCCTGGATCTTTGACGCCACCCTTGGGGGCTCGGGCCCCCCAGGTTGGGAACCACTGCTCTAGGGGAAATTTATAACATGTATAGTACAGTTGTGGTCCAGCAGGGGGAAGCACATGCTTTTAAAACATTAAATGTCTCAGCAGACGAACAGTATTTTGCACTTCACCTTCACAAGGACTCCCTCCTTCAAATAAACAGCATATTTAAGAGAAAAATCATCATCATCCTCCACTTTTGCAATGAAATGAACTTTAAAAAGAAAGAAAGACATGAATACTTAAAAAATATATGTGCGCATTACCTGAAACCTCCCACCTGTACTGAATCATCACTGTTTTTAAAAAATGTGTTATAGTCCAGAGGTCGTGAACACGGTTTGAAGTGACATTTTTAAAAATCTTTTGTTTGTGTGTGTGGCTGTGACGGGTGAAACTGGGGTTTTCTTTAATTCGCTGGCTGAACTGCTCCAGGGTAGAGGCAGAGGAAATCAATTGTTGCCGTCAGTGGTCCGGATCGATCCTCTGTGGGGTTCGACCGCGCTGATCTCGCTCACACCTCCTCAGCAGGGGCCACCGAGGCCAATCACTGCTCACAGGGCTAATACTGCCAACTGTGTCAGGCTTAGAAACAAGATACTGAGTGACAGACTCTGTGTGTGTGTGTGTGTTGCCGCGTCACTTTTAAAGGGATAGTTCAGATTTTTTGATGTGTGATTATATGAAGTACATATCCATCATCTGTGTGTCACCTACAGTAGATGGCGGTCGTCACGTCCCCAGTTTGGAGAAGGAAATGAAAGCTGTTCTTTGTTCTCCTCAAAGCCGCCAGACTCCATTGACAAAAACAGTAATCATACAGGAATTGCTGTTTTACCGCTGCCTCGATTTGTTAGTTTGTTTGTGTTACTGCGGGACTTTTCTTCCTCCATTTTATTTACTATTAACAGAGAAATCCTGGAGAGTCGCTAACAGCCGAGCGTGGCTGACACTGATTAGCTTGGTGCAGTACGGTGAAGACATTAAAACGTCTTTTTTAACCACTAATACTGCTGAAAATAACACCAAACCTCTGCAGCAGCATGAGAAGAGTCCCTACACACAAAACAAAGCAGCAACAACGTAGTTAGTGAACCCAGAGTTTATCAAAAGAGTGTTTTAAAGACTTACCTACTGGCCCCTGTACCAACTCCTCTCATAGTAAAGTCCATTCAAGTGGATTACCAAAGTCAGTCCCAAAGGAAGGAGCCCATTGGTGCTTTGTTTTGTGTGTAGGGACTCTTCTCATGCTGCTGCAGAGGTTTGCTGTTATTTTGAGCAGTTTTAGTGGTTAAAAAGAGATTTTAATGCCTTAACTGTACTGCCCTCGAGCTAATCATTGTTAGCCACGGTCAGCTGTTAGCGACTCTCCCTGTGCCGAAAAAGACCATGGCATGATTTTGCGCCGGAATTAGACTTTAATGGACCTCGTATCACTGACAAGAGCTTTTTAAAGGAAAGGAAAAACAAAACAAATACAAGGCGTACGGTGTGTGTGAGAAAGCAAACATGTGGCTTACAGTATTAGTAAAAGACAGTGTATATAAGGTTGAACTAAAGGACAAAACCTAATGTTTGTTCGAGCAGATATGCAATGAAAGGTTGCCGTACCCTGCTGAAATTAACAGCAGGACGCTGTAAAGCCAGTCTGATATCTCTAGCTTCAGGAGTTGTGGCATATCTCTTACCCAATGTTTGCAGGAGGGCAGAGTAGCCTGCTTTCAATTAAGAAAGACTATCTTCTTGCCAAGAGGGTGACAAAAGCAATGTGATTGAATCGTGCCCTAGGAAGATTATCAGCCTCACATTGAATACCAAATATGGCCGTGAGAGAGCAACTCCTGTGTTTTGTGAGGTAAAATGACTGTTTTTGTCAATGGAGTCTGGTGGCTTTGACGAGAGCAAAGATCACAGCTTCAGTTCCCCCAGCATAAACTTAAATAGGACTGTGTGACAGTGAGGTAAAGCAGTGAAAATACTCTAAATATAGCGTACACTTCAACTGATGTTGATTTCTTTAATACTTTTTTGTCTGCAGCAGTGCGTTCCTTTGCTTCAGTGCCTTCAGGTAACGCAGGCTACCTCATACAACCACTCTTATATAAATCTGAACTATCACTTTAAGACAATGTAGGGAATGTATTGTTATAATTTAGCTGCATGGATGGCAGTATTTTCACAGATTTACAGCGGAGTGCATGTGATTGATGTGTCTTTGTGTTTCTTTCTGGCTGAGAGTCAATTGAAAAAATGTGCTGTGTATGGGGAGGTGAGCATGCGTCTGTCAAGTGTGTGACAGAAAGAGGAGGGCTCAGAAGACAGAGAGAGAGAGAGAGAGAGAGAGAGAGAGAGAGAGAGAGAGAGAGAGAGAGAGAGAGAGAGAGAGAGAGAGAGAGAGAGAGAGAGAGAGAGAGCCAAGGACAGACGGCACTGAGGGGAGGGGAAATAACACACTCTCTCTCACACCTACCCCACACCCTCACACAGTCTCTGAGAGAGACAGAACAGACATTAGGAGGAAGATGCATGACTACATCAGAGGAGCATCCAAGACAGGACAATAGCTCCTAAAGCTGCTGAGACAAATACATGCCAAGGACTACAAACAGAGGGAGAGAGAGAGAGAGAGAGAGTGAGAGAGAGAGAGAGAGAGAGAGAGAGAGACAGACAGAGAGAGAGAGAGAGAGAGAGAGCAGGTGCCCAGAGGGAAAAGGACATTTTGGAAAGGGCAAAACAGAGTGGAAGAGCCAACAATTGCAATTCTGTTTCTTAAAAAAAGACCTCAACAGCAATCCTTAAAAAGCTGAATTCGGGGGTTTCTCTCCTCTCTGCACACGGATATCGACTCTGTCTCCTGCTGTCTGCAGAGAGCTCCTAGTGCTGCTGCTGCTGCTGCTGCTGCTGCTGCTGCGAGGTTACACTCTCCGTGCTTCTGTGCACAGCACCAGAAAAAGACTGCTTTACAGTCCGAGACCATGAGTGAGGCGAAGAAAGGTGATCTAGCCATCCGGGATAAAGCCATCCTGCACCAGCAGAGGCGTCTGAAGCAGGCCACACAGTTCACACACAAGGACTCCGCTGACCTCCTGCCCCTGGACGGGCTGAAGAGACTGGGCACATCCAAAGACCTGGTGAGTGAGCGCTTTGAGACTATCAGGTCATGATTTCCTTGACTGGAGAGGCTGTTACGTGTGTTGCCAGGTGCTTCGTCACTCAAAGGTTGAGCTTAAGTGAGCTTCACTGATTCAGCATGACAGTTTCAGCGGAATCGTCTTGGCGTCAACTTTACCCATAATGCAATCGCTATTAACATTTTCTTATTAGGAAAGAATCCGTAGCAACAGGACAAGGTTTGAGTAGCCGAAGTGGTCTGGTTTCTGTTTGTAGACCCTGTAGTAGTATGAGTATTTGAGCATGCTTTGGTTGCATTCATATGCAGATATCGGTTTATAAATAAATAAATAAATATGTTTCAAGTTGCTAATTGGACTGTAAACAATGACCACCGCTCGACAGGGGAAGTCTTGGCCCCGGGTATTCGCTGGTTACATTGGAAAGCCCAAAATATTATCCGTTGCCCCCAGTGGCTAAATTGTCATCAGTTGGCTAGCTGATGGGTTCTGAGATTACCCACAATGCAACTCAACATTTTTGCTTTGAGGTTTGGGTGTGTTCTGCTGGTAGTTGGGATGTGACCTCGAGCTACCAACCTCTTGTAGAGATCAGCAGTTACTGAGGTCTGGTAAGAACACCTTAATGCATCATTGTGCAAAAAGAGCCATACAAATATTTCATCATACTGTAATTCAAGTGTTCTGAGAGAAAACCAGACTTCTGCACCTCCTCTTGGCTCTGTTTTTTAAGGCTTTTGAGAAATCTAGCCTGTGATGGGAGACTTTGGCCAATCACAGGTCACTTCAGAGAGGGAGGGCGTTCCTATTGGCCGTTCTGCAAATGCAAGTGCATGTCCTTTGAAAGACTAACTTGAAAGACCCTTGGTGAAAGACTGATTCAATGGTGGAAAATACTGCAGAAACAGTGCAAAAGAAACAAACCCAAAAAGGCGAACGTCTCAAAAAGAGTCTGACAATAAACACAATGAAACGCGTCAATATCAGCAAAGTGTTTCAGAGATGGAGAGAAAATGTTGCTCTCTTTGGTATGAACAAAGGGAACCGAGTTGTACTTGAGAGTAATTCTTTGTCGGCCTCGTGAGACCATCCTGAACTTGCGAGCTCCATTGTATTTTAATTGCAGATCAGTCTGGTAACGGGCATTGGAGAAAATTTGGAGTTTGCCAAGCGACCGTCCAATCAGAGTTGGTTTAGAGGTGTATTTAAGTGTGACGAAAAGAGAAGCGACTGTTCAGTGTAAACAACATGGCGGCTTCCGCGGATGAGATGAGCGCAGCTATGGAGCAAGCCGCTCGCTAACGCTCCTTTCTCTTGGATCATTCTGTTGAATATGGATCGGGCTCCTGAAATTGGGCCTTTTATCCATAAATTCACGTTACACAAACGGCAAATAATCTTTACAGACAGTCGCTGCTAGTACGTCATACTCTTCGTTCATCTGATTGGTTGATTTGGTCCGTATGTTGGTGATAGACAGATGGTTTATCCAATCAGCAACCAGTATTTTCGCCCCTTCCAATAGAGCTTCAAACAGGAGTTCCCAGATGGATTTGCTGAGCAAACGTGAATCATGCAAACCAAGCCATCTGGTGGAGTCAGGTTAATTCTTTGTATCGTTGTAGCCAAATGTCCCTGCCTGACCTGGAGCCACAGTGGCAGTTTGATGCTCACACGATCACTCTACGACCCTTCGCGACACTTTGCGGCACTTCCACCTCCTCCAGTGACCGACACAGCGACGGTGGCATCAGCTGTTACACTGAATCATACCAAACACGCTTTTGTTGTATCCAACATGCTTGACAGACAGGCACACGTACACAACGCCTGATCCATATTCACAGATAAATGTTAAGAAAAGGTATTTAAAAAAAGAACAATGAGCCGCTCAGTCGAACAGCTCTGGGAAAAGAACAGAGGCATAAGATCTGGCTCCCATCAAAGAGCCATAATACCCATCACTAGTAGCTCAAGACTTTCTGTAAAGAGAATCAAATTACTGTCGTCTCAAAGAGCTTTACAAAGAAAACTGGATGGTAATTTTCCTACGACTGCAGCTTTATAACGACATCAGCATCACAATGACGATGGGGATGATGGAGAGGAACGACTGGTACTCGTACAGGGTACTGTGTGAAGGGAGGAGCTGAGGACAGAGAGGGGAGGAGCCAGAGAACCGGCTCCACAGGCTTTGATCACCTCATTGTGACAAAAGTATCGATTATTAATATCCATTAATCTGCCGATGATCTGCTTGATTAAGGGATTAACCCTTTAGTCGGAAAAGAGTAAAACATTGTCCGTGCTTACTTCAAGTCCTAGGTGACGTCTTCAGATATAAAACAGAGAAAAGCATCAAATCTTCACTCAGAATAAACCGTAACTTTAGACTTTCTCATCTCATCTTCAACCGCTTATCCGGGGTCAGGTCGCCGGGGCAGCAGCTTTAGCAGGGGACCCCAAACTTCCCTTTCCCGGGCCACATTAACCAGCTCTAACTGGGGGATCCCGAGGCGTTCCCAGGCCAGTGTGGAGATATAATCTCTCCACCTAGTCCTGGGTCTTCCCCGAGGCCTCCTCCCAGCTGGACGTGCCTGGAACACCTCCCTAGGGAGGCGCCCAGGGTTCATCCTTACCAGATGATCCTGAACCACCTCAACTGGCTCCTTTCAACGCAAAGGAGCAGCGGCTCTACTCAGAGTTCCTCACGGATGGCTGAACTTCTCCCCCTCTCTCTAAGGGAGACTCCAGCCCCCCTCCTGAGAAAACCCATTTCGGCCACTTGTACCCGCGACCTCATTCTTGTGGTCATGACCCAGCTTTCATGACCACAGGTGAGCTTAGGAACGTAGATCTACCGGTCAACTTTAGACTTTGGCTAATTAAATTATACATTGCCTGTAGATTCACTAATTGGTTAGTCTAATCTCATCAATAAAGAGATAATTAACTCCTAATACATGCGTATGACCACCGTTTCCTGCACTAATGCACCACTTTATGGACTGTATGTCATTAAGTGCAGCCTTGAAAAAGGATCATGAAAGATTCAGAGTTGTGCACTCTGCGTAGAGGAGGGAAATGTCAAGCCAAAGTACACTGAGCAGGCCTCTCACACACAGAGAGAGATGTCGTGATACAGTCGGGAGCACACATATTTTAGGGCTGACATATAAAGGATGAAACACTTCTTCAGCCTCTTCACTTCCTTTTCCTCCAGAAGTCTCATAAAAGCAGCAGTTTACACACTCAGGAGGAACTCCACTGTAATAATCTTGACAATTTATTACTCCACCTCCTCCCGTGACACAGTTCTGGTTTCAATGGCGGCTTCCCAGATTCCCCGGAGCTCTCCAAGAACCTCGACACAATCGCTCTGGCACTGTGGATCAGCACTGTGCAAATCACACTGGGATGCGTTTATGTCTGCCAGGTTTTAATACCAACATTTGTTGATAGAAAATCTCTACTCTCCTGCTCTTCTTCTTCTTCTTCTTCTTTGACTGAGCGGCATTTTTTTAAATCTCTAATGATTAATATTCTCTCCCTTCCTTCCTTAATGACCCTGTGTTCCCGACCTAACATATACTTTAACACTGCAGGCAATAATAAGTAGATTTATCTAAGGTATGAATACTCTCTATAATATTCTCTGTCTGACTTCTTCAACCCTGTTAGTGGCATCAGTCCAAACTGAAATATTTTTCTAACTTTAGACCCTTTTACAGCCGACGTCATCAAAAATATGTGTGTGCTGGTTGGCAACAGCAATTCAAACGAGCTAGCAAACTAGCTATCTACTAGGATGTATAGTCTTATGGGCGGGACTCTACTTCAGCACCACCGCCAGAGCCACGACTTTACCAATACACAGTTGAGCTCAGACTGGAACATGCACAAACCTCGGTCAGATAAAGGATCAAAAGTCAAACAGACCACATCGACATGATCCACTGAACAACCTGTCTGCTAACAAGGGATGGCATCTCTCATATCGCCTACTGGTGGCAGCCCTATCTGCATTATTCTCATTAAAAGACGCAGTTGGATGGAAGATGGATCATGTTGTGCATATGAGATGTTATTAAAAAGATATCTGTCGAGACTTTTGGGGCTTCGTACTGAACCAGAACTCCTAAAAAATGAATCCAAATCATGATAATATTCCCCCAAACTCATCCTGTGACTCGACCTGCAGGGGCCTGAAAACCACTCTTATCATAATACCAATTATCTTTTCCCTGAAGGACCGAGTGAAGCTCATCTCAGTCGTTATCTAAAACACAATCTGCGGAGCAGCTGTGGCCCTCGGGCAGCACAGCACGATTTTTTTGGCATCTGTAACAAGTGATTTTCGATGTCGGGAACTTGACGGAGGAGTGGAAATTGCCAACAGCAATCCGCTATCGCCTGCGTGTCTTCTCTGCAGACAGACGGCCACATCATTCAGACCCTGAATAGACACTTACACGGTAAATGAAAAGAAAGCATGATGTGTTCCTGAGGTGAACGAACCCTCACTGACAAACGGTGAGATCATCTGGATGAAGCCGTCACATCCATTTGTTCTATTGTCCAACATCTGACTGCCTGTTTTTGTCCCCTAGATTTATATAATACCGCTGAAGACCGGCTGTTTTCTTTTTAACTTGTGGTGTCATAAAACCAAACATCATGTCAGACACCGATCTTTAACATGAATCATCATTTCCCCCTTTTCAGGAAAATTATACGATTCATTAAAAGTGTGGTTTTGCCAATCAAAATTGATGATGACGATTTAAATTTAATATCTTTTGGACGATGTCAGCTACACAAAAATAAGCGATTTGTCACTTTGACATTGGGAAAGTGTCCTGGGCATTTTTTTTTTATATTTTCTGACATTTTCTAGGCAAAACAAGCATAATGAAATAATCAGATTAGGTTAATTATTCTCCTATCTACGTCCCCTGCTACCGAGATAATAATAAAGTGAAAACATTCAGATACATAATTTCAGTGCACAAATATTCAGCGCTAGAGGTTCAATGGGTTTTGAATTTCAGAATGCGATGACACAGATTCACTTCCATAGCAAAGAGCTAAACCCGTAGGGGTAGATCGCCTTTGTCGCCTTCGTCAGCAACGTCTGCGACTCGTTTCATCAATTCTTCGCACAAAGATCGTTTCAAAATACAGTCGGCACAGAGTTTGAAAGAAAGACTGAATAAGTAACATTCATTAATTTATCTTTAACCGCTCGTCCCTGTCGGGGTCGCGGGGTGCTGGAGCCGATCCCAGCTGACATCGGGCGTGAGGCGGGGTCCACCCTGGACAGGACGCCAGTCTATCACAGGACACATAGAGACAAACAGAGACAGACAACCATTCACACCTACGGGCAATTTTTAGAGTCATCAATGAACCGAACACGTCTTTGGACTGTGGGAGGAAACCGGAGAACCCGGGGAAAACCCACGCAGACACGGAGAGAACATGCAAACTCCACACAGAAGGGCCCCAGCCGGGATTTTGAACCAGGGACCTTCTCACTGTAAGGTGACAGTGCTAACCACTACAACACCGTGTAGCCTGAATAAGTAAAAAAGTAACCATCGTAACATTTTTACCCTCCCTCACGCTGCTTTCTAACCCTGTTTTCCGGCAAATTCACGATGTTGAAGTGGCACACCAGAGACCAGCGAGGCATACTCGTCTTCTGGCAATGATTACTGCCTCCTGGTTTCCCAAACTGTCAAGCCTTTAGCAGATTAATGGTGACTGTGTGAAGGGGTGGTGAATCATTTCAGGTTGTCATGCCACACATTCTCATTTTGGCTGTAAACTCCTTTTTTTCCTCCTCTTAATGTCTGCTGGCTGGCGTGGCCTGTCCAGGGTGTAATTCAGCAGCAGAGCCGGTTACGTAAGAGTGAATTTGTTTTGCTGCTCTTTAGCCTGAGGTCCTCTGACTCTCACTCTCAGCAGCAGCAGCAGCAGCAGCAGCAGCAGCATCACTCCAGCCATGTTGTGCTGCAGAGAAAGGGGAGCAGTGAGCATGAAAAGGGCAAAGAATCCACCGCTCTAACGCACAGCGATGGAGGGGAAGGAAAGAGACGGCTGGAGTTGCCGAGGTCATGGAGGACGCACAGTTTACGGTTTTATGTAACGCAGTGTAGAGCTTTGAGTAGATACAAGGGTGTGAAATGTAAAGAGTGAACAGGTAGAAATGACGGTATATACAGGTATATGTGTGTGTAAGTCTGGGGTATTGGGTTGGAAACACCTGAGCCCAGCGTGGACCAAGTTATTGTGTAACCACTGAGTCATCTCACCGTTAACTCCTGCACACACATTCAACACCAAAGTCAGGGAGATACATGTAGAAAGAGGAGGGATGACTTTAAAACATCAAGGTGCAGCAAAATTACCTCAGCCGGATGTTTTAAAGGGCAATACCATCATTTTGTGTTGAAGCTTCCTACAAATACACATTTTAATTCCATTTATATTGTATTTATATAACTGTTTTCCCAGAATTTGTCAGGTCAGAAAAGGCCTTTTGCAAAGCATTTAGGTCATCAAACTGAAAAAAGTATATTTCCAGCGCAAAATCATCCCATGGTCGTTTTCTGCACTTACATACATCAAATAAGCCACCGAGACAGTTTTTTAACCACTAATGCTGCTGAAAATAACAGCAAACCTCTGCAGCAGCATGAGAAGAGTCCCTACACAGAAAACAAAGCACCAACAACGTAGTTAGCAGACTACCTACTGGCCCCTGTACCAGCTTCTCTCATAGTAAAGTCCATTCAAGTGGATTACCAAAGTCAATCCCAAAGGAAGGAGCCCATTGGTGCTTTGTTTTGTGTGTAGGGACTCTTCTCATGCTGCTGCAGAGGTTTGCTGTTATTTTCAGCAGTATTAGTGGTTAAAAAAGACCTTTGAATGCCTTCACCGTACTGCCCCGAGCTAATCAGTGTTAGCCACGTCCAGGTGTGGCTTATTTGATGTTTGTAAGTGCCGAAAAAGACCATGTACCATATTATAAGAAAGCAAATAAGCGTATTTCCCCAAAACTATTCCTTTATGAAATGACACATCCAGACCGTAATCACCAAAAAAACAAACGTCTGTATAGGTCGATCGTGCCGCAGGTTACCACGTCAACATACAGCACATAACGACACGGTCAAAACAATCATACTAGAAATAACTATATGAGAATATTGAAGGTTGTGGTTACATTACCGTACAGTTTAGCCACCAAGCGTTAGCACACGCCACTTAGCATTTAGCTTATCATTGTATCACTTCAATAAATTAGGTCTCTACTGGATTAATGTTACAGTGTAGCAAAATGGCACGTAGTTAATGTAAAAAATAACATTTAATACTGTTACTAAGTATAATTATGTAACATATCGCTGGTGTTTTCCGTATTGCTCTCTGACAGAAGATCGGTGTTACGACATATGTTAGAGCAACAAAAGGAGTTGAAGGTTATATGGCGCCACTGACGGGCGACGAAAGGACGCGCTCAGTGCCGATTTCCCTGGGTATTGTTGGAAACATTTGGGAAAATGGAAGAACACGATGCAAGAAAATATATAACATAGATTTAGTCGTTTTTAGACATTATAATGTGGGAATGTAACTTAATACGTCTTTAAATAGAACGGTCATGTGTCAACCTAGTCCGTCGTTAAGGATAAGGATGTTTTAACATATCTTTTCAAACGAATTTTGTCAACTTATATGGTTTCAAAATTGGTCAAACGTAAAGTAAGAGAAACATATTGATTTAAAGGAAGTTTTAACTCGAATATATCCTCTCTTCAAATCTCATTTTGGTTTTAATTGTGCTGCACACACCGACTGTAACCTGCTGCTGCAAAGCCTCTTGCTGCTTCTTCTCCCTGCAGATTAGCTGTCCATTTGCTCCTCTCCCTCTCTTACAGATGAGTGGGTCTAAAACCTGTGTGTGTGTGTGTGTGAGTCAGAGTGTGTGTGTGTGTGTGTGTGTGTGTGTGTGTGTGTGTGTGAAGGCCTGTCTAATCGAGAGATTGGAGTCTCCAGATACTTTCCGAGGATGATCAAAAGCTACAGAACTGGGCTCAGATGTGGAGCTGTGGCACAGAATGAACCGATGGGGGGGGAAATATGCTGCACCTTTGCTGCGTGCATTAAATAAGAATAGATTCAAGAAGCTTTATTTATCCCAAGGGAAATTATTGTGCAACAAATGATGTCTAACTACACATTATGTCCAATTTTAAATGGAAGAAATCCTGTTAGACACCTAAAGATGGATAAACCATTCGAGAATTGTCTTCATCAAACCAGAATCTTGTGGACTTTTCTGATCTGCTGTCCTTTAAAAAGGTCTTGGATAGGTACGAGCAGATGGTGTTCAGGTTTTTATATTCACATGCATCCAGATTCACTCTTGAGTTGTTTACGTTATTGCCCAGAAGGCAAAGTCTCACTTCAAAGTAAAGAGCAAACACGACATTTTCAGTCAGTGTGATCGCCGGGCTCCGGGGAGTGAGCTTCTTCTGGTTCTCTCCAAAGAAAAACAAACGTTTAAATCGGGTTCAGATGCCGGCTTTATTATTAGCTCGGGGACAATTAGATGGTCAGTGCAAACCTGTCTCTCTCTGTGTCATCTGGAGGCTGTGGATGGGCGGCAACACTCCCTCAGCTGCTCCCTCGGAGCTGTGTGGGAAGACGGGGAGGCTAAAAATACCCGACACAATCACAAACAACCCCAAAAAACAGAGAGGGCGCAGGATACTGAGACGGAGAAGAAGCGGTGTTTGCCAGGTGTGACGCCTGATCAATCAGCCTCCAACATGGCTCCAAATGTAATCGTGGCGTTTTGATTTAGGATAATTAAAAAGAAAAAGTCCAAAATCGAAAAGCAAAATTGTGATAATGAGAAATAAAGCTGGATATCATGTCGGAAGAAAGATGGATGGCGAGTTCTGCAGTTCCGTAGGTGGCGCTGTAGCAGGAGCATCTAACTACAAAGGAAAGAATCTCTGTCTTTCTGTGTATGTATGTGTGTATGACATCCAATTCACTTCAGGCTTGTCAGGTGTGTCGCTGGGAACTCAAGGGAGTGCAGTGGATCGGATGAATGGTTCTCGAGAACGCTGCAAACAGCACTTTCAAGCGCCAAGCAACTGGCATGCCCCCCCCCCAACAACGCTGCCAGCAGCTTGAATGGACGCTACAGTAGTACACTTAAAGGCTGACAACCCTCAGTGGGGCAATACATTAACCATTTAATAGCTGTTGCCATTAACTAACTGATTAATTGACAAATCATTCAACAATAAAACAAACACCCTCTCTTCTGCAACGGTATCACATTGATTTCATCACCATTGGCGCCCACATCTATTTTTATCACACTGATTATTTACCTTTTGCTGATGTCTGTCACATCATGTCTGTGTCTTCAGAGGTTTGACCTATGTTGTGATAATCAGGTGCTAATACTATCTAATCAGGTGTTTTTAGCCTATACGAAAGTATTATAGTATTAGCATTAGTATACATACTTATTATATATATTTTATTAGGAGGCCAAATTGACTATTAGCCCTTTACACGAGGGGAACTGAAGCTGTTGTGTGCTCTCATCAAAGCCGCCAGACTCCATTGAGAAAAACAGTAATTTGACCTCACAGAACACAGGAGTTGCTCGCTAACGTTAATTGCGACCATCAGGAGATATGGGTTGTATTCGGCTGTTTTGGCCTATATAATTATTATTTAACTGCCCAATCATCCATGAGCAGTTCCTGTTTCCACTGTAAACATGGATGTACACACAACTATCACCAGATTACTGTGATCCAGAAGACAACTTAAAAACATGATGGTTCTCAGGCAGGTTTTGCAGCTATAATATAAACAATTTCCAAGCAGATTTATGGATGTTTGCGGAGATAATGACATCCCTGCAAAGAGTAAATCCCACTGAATTTAAAGATAAATGTAAAGTGTAAATCATGTCTGTGTGTTCAGAGTTATGAGGCAAATTGTGGCATTTTAAAGGTCTTAAATAACCTAAATTTGACCGTACTTCGCCTCACGCAGCATCTTCGCTTCAACTCTCAGAAGCCAAGACAAAGATCCAGTGCAGCCTGCTAGCAGCTTGATGTTGCTGACATGATTCGCTCTTCAGGTGACCCCAGAACTTTTTATGTTACTGGACTTTTGCAAAAAATGATATAGCATGCAGGATGTAAGCGACAGAAAGCAACATAAGAAAGCAACAGAAAGAGTGATGTAAAACAGGAGTGGAGAGGAGATGGAGGGGGCAGGCAAGCAGCAGATGTGAAGCTGCTGGATCCTCTCGGTCGGTGCGACAGGAAGTCGGCCGCTGGGGACCTCCATCAGAATGAGAAAGAGGACATTAGAAAGCGCACGTGACTGGCTGGATGAGAGAGAGAGCAGCCTGTTGCTGTGAGATAATTAGTCCACATGGCAATTAGCCTGAAATCTGACTCACTGAGGGATAAAAAGAGAGAAGAAGAAACTCAGAAAGGGACAGAGACAGGAAGAGGAGGAGTGTTGGCATCATACATTAACTTGTCTTTCTTTCCTAATGGCGGAGGACTGGTTTGGACTGGTTAGTGTTCAGAGGTCACCACAGGACGCACATCAGCAACATCAGCAGCAGACACGTATGAATAGACATAAAGAGACACTTATGCACTAGTTTCCTGGTTACGATCAGGTTTTTGGAGTAATTAATGTAATGTTATTCAAATTAAAACCAGATCCATTATTTCTATTTTCAACAGCTGACAAACACGCATTGATACGTGGAAGTTAAGCTCATGTTTAAAGCATGGCTGGAGGAAATAGTGCATTTGCTGGGGGGACTATTTTCAATGGCGGATTAATCCACATTTGGTGCTATAGTGAGTATTTGACTTGTGACTCAAGTTCAAGTCAAGACACTTTCCCTCCCAAAGAGACTGCAGTCTTATCAAGACTTTATAAAAGGAAAAGATAAAGTCTAACCATCTAATTCCTCTCTGTATTTTCAACAAGACGTCAGAACATTTTGGGACGAACTGCATATTTGAACTCAAGCCAGGATCTCTTTCCTCAAGTGTTTTTGGTGTCTAATCCTTATCACAGGGTTGCCACAACATAAAACATAATTATTAAACTGATAACGGCTGTTTTATCTCATCTCATCTCATCTTCAACCTCTTATCCGGGGTTGGGTTTTAGCAGGGGACCCCAAACTTCCCTTTCCCGGGCCACATTAACCAGCTCTAACTGGGGGATCCCGAGGCGTTCCCAGGCCAGTGTGGAGATCTAATCTCTCCACCTGGTCCTGGGTCTTCCCCGAGGCCTCCTCCCAGCTGGACGTACCTGGAACACCTCCCTAGGAAGGCGCCCAGGGTTCATCATTGTAAAGGAGGAAATCAAGTGACGTAGTACAAGAGCGCTGACATCCGCAGTTGGGGTGGTAGATGGGTCCCAAAACCCTTTTTCTAATCTTAACCAAGTCCTTTTGGTGCAGAAGCTTAACCGTCACATTCACCTACCAGGCGCCGTTTCAAATCATAAACAGAACGTTACAATCCTGATGCTTTCTTCTGGAAATTTGGTTGATCAGTGACATCAAGGAAGAGGACATAGAACTTATTCATGGGATCAAAACATTTTTTGTGTTCTCCTTCATTCGTTGGCGATCACAAAGTATAGAAAGATAATACCAGACATCACGTGAAATAACTAACGTTTTGGAAAACCAGCAACATGACTAATCCACAAAAGAAGATGCTTCATCAAGGAGAAGAGTTGGTAGACCATTAAATCTCTGTTAGGCGTCTCAACGATGTGAAACCCTTCTGCTCCTGCCATATCTATGACACATCTTACAATCAGGAGCGATGAATGCGAATCCTTCTGCGTGCTGTGAAAAATTACCAAACACATAACACCTCACCTGTGCCAATTTCACCTTCAATAATAAAAACGCTGTCACTGTCAAGCGAAGCGTAAGCAGCAGGTTGCGTAGTGTATAATAGATGAACTCTTTATGGGACACCGCCGCCTGCTGTCTTCATTAAAATACGAGATGAGGCTCTACGGTTGATGTCAGTTCATATATTCTCCGCCTGATGATAAGCAGTCAGGAGAACAAGACGAAAACCTCGAGATATGTCACAAGGGAAGGAATATGGTTAAAGATTCTCCGCAAATGTCGAAACATGTACTTTACCTTGCTGTCAGACAGCTGTGTTTAAGCTTATACGAGGGAAAATGAAGCCGTTCTGTGCTCCCTTCAAAGCCGCCAGACTCATTCATTCATTCATCTTCAACCGCTTGTCCCTGTCGGGGACACGGGGGGCTGGAGCCGATCCCAGCTGACATTGGGCGTGAGGCGGGGTCCACCCTGGACAGGACGCCAGTCTATCACAGGACACATAGAGACGCACAGAGACAGACAACCATTCACACCTACGGGTGATTTAGAGTCATCAATGAACCGAACACCTGCACGTCTTTGGACTGTGGGAGGAAACCGGAGAACCTGGAGAAAACCCATGCAGACACAGGGAAAACATGCAAAGTCCACACATAAAGGCCCCAGCCGGGACACGAACCGGGAACCTTCTTGCTGTGAGGCGACAGTGCTAACCACCACATCACTGTGTCGCCACAGCCACCAGACTCCATTGACAAAAACAGTAATTTTACCTCACAGAACACTGCAGTTTCTGGTCTAACGTTAATGCCGACAATCAGCTCCTAAGGGTTTTATTTACTGTTTTTAGCCTATATATTTATTATTTTACTGCCGAATCATCCATTAACAGTTCTTGTTTGCACTGTAAACATGGATGTACACACAACTATCACCAGATTACTGTGATACTGAAGACAACTTAAAAACGTGATGATTCACGTTATAAATTATACAATTTCTTAGCAGATTCATGGATGTTTGCAGAGATAATGATATCCCCGTACAGTAAAGTGGTACTGGTTCCCAATTAGGATGCAAACTGTGGCATTTTAAAGGTCATTAAGAACCTAAATTTGACCTTAATCCACTTGACGAAGCCAATACAAAGATCCAGTGCAGTCTGCTAGCAGCTTGATGTTGCTGACATGATTGGCTCTCGAGCTGACCCCAGAACAACAACAAACAAAAAAACAAACAAAAAAGCAGACGCCAGCCTTTGAAATAAGATTACATTGTTGTTCATTGTGTCTATCAGATTCAATCTTTGTTTCCCTGTAGTCTCATGTGAGCACAGAGGAGGAAAATCAATTCCCCCTTCTTCTCCAAACTGTTAGCGTGACATTATTTCCCTCCTCTTCCTCCTTCTTGTCCTCGTGCCTGTTGTCTAAAAACACGGTGGTAAGCCACCAGACCTGATATGCAATTTCATTAAAATAACATTTTCCACGCTTCTGCTGACTCACGCGCTATAGCAAAGGAAAGGAAAAGGGAAGAAGAATGGAGGGTAACACTTGGAGAGGAGTAGAAAATAAATAAATAAGGAATAATAAGAAAAATAAATAATAATGAAAGGAAAGGGAAGGAGAGTAAGATAGGAAGGAAAGAAATCAGGAGAAGAAAAGGGGGAGACATGAGGAAAAGATATGAGGAGAAGAGAGGAGAAATAGAGAAAAGAAATGAAATGAAAGGAGAATAGTTCAAGTGATGGGAAACAAGGAGAGAAGATGAGATAGCGGTAAAAAGGGAGGAGAAGAGAGGTGTGAAGAGGAGGAGAGAAGAGATGTAAAGAGGAGGGATGAAAAGAGGAGAAGAGAGATGTAGAGAGGAGGAGAGATGCAAAGATGAGTGGAAAGAGGAGGAAAAGAGGGAGAAAAAGAGGAGGAGAGATGTAAAGAGGAGAGGAGAGATCTATCAAAAAGAGATGTAAAGATGAGAGGAGAGAGGAGGATAAGAGGGATAATAAGAGGAGGAGAGATGTAGAGAAGAGAGGAGAGATGTAAAGAAGAGAGGAGGATAGATTTGAAAAAGAGAGGAGAGGTAAAGAGGAGAGAAGAGATTTAAAGAGGAAAAGAGATGCAAAGAAGAGGAGGAGAGATGTAAAGAGGAGAGGAGAGAGGAGGATAAGAGGGATGATAAGAGGAGGAGAGATGCAAAGAGGAGAGGAGAGATGTAAAGATGAGAGGAGAGAGGAGGATAAGAGGGATAATAAGAGGAGGAGAGATGTAAAGAAGAGGAGTAGAGATGTAAAGAAGAGAGGAGAGATGTAAAGATGGGGGAGAGATGTCAAGAGGAGAGGAGAGATGTAAAGATGAGAGGAGAGATGTAAAGATGGGGGAGAGAAGTAAAGAAGAGAGGAGAGATGTAAAGATGAGAGGAGAGATGTAAAGATGAGAGGAGAGATGTAGAGATGAGAGGAGAGATGTGAAGATGAGAGGAGAGATGTAAAGATGAGAGGAGAGATGTAAAGATGAGAGGAGAGATGTAGAGATGAGAGGAGAGATGTGAAGATGAGAGGAGAGATGTAAAGATGAGAGGAGAGATGTAAAGATGAGAGGAGAGATGTGAAGATGAGAGGAGAGATGCAAAGAGGAGGAGAGATGTAAAGATGAGAGGAGAGATGTAAAGAAGAGAGGAGAGATGTAAAGATGAGAGGAGAGATGTAAAGAAGAGGAGAAGAGATGTAAAGAGGAGAGGAGAGATGTAAAGAAGAGGAGGAGAAATGTGAAGAGGAGAGGAGAGATGTGAAGAAGAGGAGGAGAGATGTAAAGAAGAGGAGGAGAGATGTGAAGAGGAGAGGAGAGATGTAAAGAGGAGAGGAGAGATGTGAAGAAGAGGAGGAGAGATGTAAAGATGAGAGGAGAGATGTAAAGAGGAGAGGAGAGATGTAAAGAAGAGGAGGAGAGATGTAAAGAAGAGGAGGAGAGATGAAAAGAAGAGGAGGAGAGATGTGAAGAAGAGGAGGAGAGATGTAAAGAAGAGGAGGAGAGATGTAAAGAGGAGAGGAGAGATGTGAAGAAGAGGAGGAGAGATGTAAAGATGAGAGGAGAGATGTAAAGATGAGAGGAGAGATGTAAAGATGGAGGAGAGATGTAAAGAAGAGGAGGAGAGATGAAAAGAAGAGGAGGAGAGATGTGAAGAAGAGGAGGAGAGATGTAAAGAAGAGGAGGAGAGATGTAAAGAGGAGAGGAGAGATGTAAAGATGAAAGGAGAGATGCAAAGATGGAGGAGAGATGTAAAGATGAGGAGGAGAGATGTAAAGATGAGGAGGAGAGATGTAAAGATGAGAGGAGAGATGTAAAGAAGAGGAGGAGAGATGTAAAGATGAAAGGAGAGATGTAAAGATGAAAGGAGAGATGTAAAGATGAAAGGAGAGATGTAAAGATGAGAGGAGAGATGTGAAGAGGAGAGCGGCCACCATCAGTGCCAGTTGAAGCCCCAGCTGGAGCTCACAGAGGAGCTAATGTGCTAAAGGGACACGGTGGTGATTACTGGTCTCAAGTGTTATTTTGTAGCGTGAACAGGAAGATTGCGGAGAAAGAGCGCTCTCTTTAATCCGACAGGCAGCCAAAAAAAAACCCAAACACTCCTGGAGGATCCGTGGAGGTGTTGGATTGAGTCCTCTGACACTTCAGACATGTCCAGGCCGAGATGACATCATTACAGCCAGGTCACGTTTATACACTCGGTCTTTTTATTCGTATCTATCGTTCCACATTTCCCCGTCTCCTTGCTGCTTGCCGGCGCGTGAAATCGTCCTTCATTCATATTCTGGTCAGGCATATTTTAACAGCAGAACCTAGCATTGCTACGTGCATGTTAAACAGAGCAGAACATCAAGTAATGACCAGTAATGTGGAAACAAACAACATGTTTTGCCTACATTTGCTTTCATTTAATACGGATCGGAGCCGCACAATCACAGCTGCAGGATGGAGTTCCCTCACAGACAAGAGAAGGATTTGTAACGGGTTGTCTTGTGAAATCACACCATAATGTATCATCTAAAAACAATAGTCTTGTTCACACTCAAACGTATCTTCCCCCTGTAATACCATGCTCTCAGAAATGAGACATCTGCACATCTGGGGGAGGGGGAAACACCCAGAAAGAGCCCTCCGATCTGGAGAAAATCACTGCCACCGCTTACAGAAACAGTAGCATCTACAGCCACGAGTGGGAGCGTCGTGAAGTGAACCAATTTCTGCAAACGTGTAACCACGGCAGGGCCTTTTGATTGCATTTGGACAGAGGAGAGGCTGTGGAAATCCAACAGAGCAACTGGTAGACAGATGGTGAGACCGGCACTCAAGCGAAGATGCTTAAACTGTGGCTTTATGGCTCTACGGATGCCGATGTTGGCTGGTAATGGGGTTATTACGGCTCGTTCTCATCTCAACTCTGGGTAGATGTGTGCGTTCAAAAGCACGGCTGCTGTTTTCATCACGAGGAACGAAACCACGGGTTACAGTGTAAATTCATCTAAAATGGACCCCATGGTCTTTTATGCCATGACCGAAAGAACGAGGTCGCAGGTACAAGCGGCCGAAATGGGTTTTCTCAGGAGGGGGGCTGGAGTCTCCCTTAGAGAGAGGGGGAGAAGTTCAGCATCCGTGAGGAACTCGGAGTAGAGCCGCTGCTCCTTTGCGTTGAAAGGAGCCAGTTGAGGTGGTTCAGGATCATCTGGTAAGGATGAACCCTGGGCGCCTCCCTAGGGAAGTGTTTCAGGCACGTCCAGCTGGGAGGAGGCCTCGGGGAAGACCCAGGACCAGGTGGAGAGATTAGATCTCCACACTGGCCTGGGAACGCCTCAGGATCCCCCAGTTAGAGCTGGTTAATGTGGCCCGGGAAAGGGAAGTTTGGGGTCCCCTGCTAAAGCTGCTGCCCCTGCGACCCGACCTCGGATAAGAGGCTGAAGATGAGATGAGATGAGATGGTCTTTTATTCTCAGCGGCTGTATGAAAGGTGTGCACCCTTTAGATCTTTTTTTGCACTCTATATTTGCACGCTTTCCTACTTTGTTCTGCAGCTGCTGCACAACAATTTCCCTTTGGGTATAAACACATTTCTGTATCTTCATTCGTTTGAACTTGCCTTAAAGAGCCTGTGGAGTTTAGAGTAAGAAGAGCAAATGTTTTATTAATGCAGAGACGGTGCTGGTGTTGGGTGACCTGCCCTTTAAAAAAGGCGTGCTGTCTGAAAGTCTGTACCCAGACTCTGTACTGCTGAACCGCAATCCGATTACAGAGGAACAGGCAGTTGAATATAATTTAATTTTTACATGATGCAGAAACAACAGCCAGTCACCGGCCACATGTTGGAAGATCAACAGTATTAAATAGACCTATAGAGCAGCATTGTAGCATAAAGGTTGTAGTCTGAAAGAGTGTTTTTGTAGCCTAAACGACACAAAACATGTCTTTTTAAAGAGGTTTGACTCTAACTGCAGCTACTTTGTCTGTAAAAGTCTCCAGGTGACACTCGAAAACGCATTAGAAATCTTTTAACGTCTGCTGACACTGATGACCTGAGAGTGTTTTGAATCGGCTTTCATGACATGATAATGTGACCTTCATTTCAGGTAGTTTGGAAAGCAGTATTCTCTTTAACTGAAGCTAAAGTAAGCAATTTAAATCTCAGTGTGTGTGTGTGTGTGTGTGTGTGTTATTATCTGTGGAGGGCAGGAGGAGGATCTGAAATGCCACGCGACGGTGCTAGACTCGCTCAGCATCTACGGTTAAAATAGTCCTTGGGTGCTGCACCGTGACAGCTTCTGGCTTATAAATGAAGTTTATGCATGATTCTGATCTAGTGCCAAAACTACAGGCACACAGCTATACATGACACAGCTCCACAGAAGACCGTCTCACTGACTCCACCTGCAAACAAAGATGGTGGACAATTGTTTATGACTTGTGTGTGTGGTTACGCCAAGCCCCCACCACAGCGACTTCCTGGTTGATCCGATACGGAAGTGCCAAAAACTCAGTTCTCTGGGTGTCCAATAGGAGTAGTTTGCAAAAAAACTGGGTGAATTTATTTGTACCAGGCTAGTTTTTATCTTATTGGAGGTTAAAGTTTATGAATAATTAGGGGCGCGGCATCTTGAGTGACAGCTAGCCTCTGGATGTCACTTTGCCCCCCGGAGGCTAGTTGTCAGGATTAGCATCATTAGCATGCTAACTCCGTCATCTCGACCTGGACTGCGGTCATTCGTGTGGTGGTGTTTCCATAAGTGACAGGATGGTTTGCTCTTCGATCAACTGTACAAACAGATGGTTTAGGAACACAACACATTATCTCTGTTATGCTAATTAAATAGCCGCAATTGCACCATGACTTGCAGTACAGCCTGCTATCTATGGCACATGCACTAGATGCTAATCTGGAGCAGCGGGATGATTCGGGCCGTGAGGGTTGGTGTTTAACAGTCTATGGGCATGGGACTGTGTTGAATATCAGTTTAAATCATAAATCATAAATCATAAACGCTGGCTGCACTTTACTCCTGGAGCCAGTGTAATCTCTGCTAGAGTCATGGGAAAAAAACAAAAAAAAACTCCGGTTCCCTGAAAAAAAAACTCAACCCCTCCCGTTCTATCTAAACGTGTTGTGTTAGCCTAGCTCCCGGCGCTGGTGCATATGTTGCTTATTCAGTATACGTCAGCCAGACGGCCGTATCTCCCTCCCGTCAACGTCACATACATGCCCTTTTTTAGTCCGAGGAAATGAGACGGAGTCAATGTCTGACAAGATGGCGACTCCAAGAGGCAAGTTGAACGGACCTTGACGGAGACGCCTCGTCCATTTTTTATACAGTCTATGGTTTCTGCTCATATACCACTCAATATTAGTACCGTGGATATTTTTGTGTGTTTGTCAAAGTGTTATTACCAACTGTGCACACATAGAATTTGAATAAAAACGATTTAGCATGCTTTCACACTATGATCAATTTAACACGGATGACACCCAGTTAAAGGATGTTGCAGATAAGCCCCAGGTTAAAAGTAGGTGCAGTAAGATGAAAAGGAATTAGACCCAGAAAAAGGTCTACAAATGTTCAATTCTCAAAGACTCAATTTACTGTCATCTAAGGCCAAGAAAAGCAGCAAAGTCCCATATTTGAGAAGCTGTAACCACCAATTTTACTGCCTGAAAAATGAAAAGTATCCTCATGTTTTGTGTAGAATTGCATTCATCTTCCATTCCCACTTGTTGCTAAGAAATCCTGACATTCGTTTCTACCGTGTCTCCCCCTCTAGCAACCTCACAGCATCGTACAGCGGCGCCTGCTGGAGGGAAACATCACACGGCTGCGAGGGGAGGCCCGGGACGGCAACGCCAGGATTCGCTCCCCGCTGGCCGACAACAAGGACGGGCCTGCCGATGCAGAGGAGAGGAGCGAGAGCACCGCCGACGACTCCACAGAGGAGAGGGAGTCTCTGGAGGAAAGCGAGAGGAGCCTACGGTCGGACGAAGAGGACGACAGCAGTGAAGCCGGAGCCCGACAGACGGCGGAGAAGGCAGAGGGCACGGAGAGCTCGAGCCTCCTCACAGCTCTGGTTGTTCAGTGCAAGGTATTGTACCACGTAAGATGTACTCTGCCTGTCTCTCCACACTCACATTCAATGCTTTGACACTTTCTACTACTGCTTGAAAACTAAAAACAAAAGATACAAAGACAGCTCCCATGACTCATCGCTAAAAGCCCACTCTTCGTTTATTCTCCCTTTACAAAGACATCAACAGCATGGCAGGACCCAGCGGCTGTCTGGTCTGAGCGGAAAAACAGCCAACTGAGTCACTGAAAGATGCGTCAATGTGGGTCCCAAATTGATTAAAATGTACGTTACAGGGATACAAGGGCTTGAAATGCACTAAGTGTCTGGAACAAAAAGAGGGAATGACAATAGAGGCCTGGAGGGGGGACGTATTTTTGTAGGAAGTTGGCATCGCCCCAGTTCCCTCAACAAAATAAGCTCTGTGGTGAACAACAAGATAACCAAGATAATCTTAACAAATGGACACAATCATTAAGATTTTTTAAGCATAAATGAAATAAAAGAAGTAACAAAGTTAACGTTCAGCTACAAACAAACTACACCACCGTCGTGGATGGATTACTGAACAGGCCTACCGGGCACAGGCCCAGGGGCCCATAAAGGGTCAGGGTCCCTGACTCACATGATGTTGCTAAATTAAAACGATCACAAAGAGATGCTTCAGAACCATAACATACACAAAACAACTACAAACAATCCAAAAAGACTACAAAGGGTGCAAAATTAGGTAGACATGAGGTAAGGTAGATACAAAACATGTACAAAGGGATTCAAAATACACTGCAAAAGGACTAAAAAATAGAGATAAAACCTCCACAGAGGGATGCAAAGTGACATGAAAATAATAATAAGTAATACAACTACAAAAGGACGCAAAATGAGGTAAAACAGCTACAAAAAGATTCATGACACGTACAAATGGACTCACTCTCTCTCACTTACTCATAATAGACATAAAACCACCACAGAGGGATGCAAAATGACTAAAATAGATGCAAAATGACTTAAATTAGACATAAAACCCCCACAGTGGGATGCAGAATGACTAAATTAGATGCAAAATTACTGATTATAGATTAAACATGACTAAAAATAGAATCAAAATGACTAAAAATAGACATAAAACCACCACAGAGGGATGCAAAATGACTAAAATAGATGCAAAATGACTTAAATTAGACATAAAACCCCCACAGTGGGATGCAGAATGACTAAATTAGATGCAAAATTACTGATTATAGATTAAACATGACTAAAAATAGAATCAAAATGACTAAAAATAGGCATAAAACCACCACAGAGGGATGCAAAATGACTAAAATAATGCAAAATGACTAAAATTGACTCAAAATAACTAAAAATAGACATAAAACCACCAAAGAGAGATGCAAAATGACTATAAATAGATGTAAACCAACTATAAAGTGACTTAAAATGACCCGATGGGGCCTCTTACATGTCTGTGCGCGGGGTCTGTTCAGCCATGATCACGGTCACATGACTTCTACGTGAACACCACTAGCTTTGTGTGTATGAAAACGGCAAAGTGGCCCTTAACTGATCCTGAACTCAACCAAATGGTGACTGCAACTCGTCGTCAGTCTCCCTACAGAGAAGTTCACCCTCAGCACGGCGAGTAAATCACATGCTGCTGTCGACAAAACAAAGCAGAAAACTGCACCATCATGCACGCACTGATTGTTTTTTAATAACTGTCCTTGTGTGAAGCACATTAGGCATTAATGATTGTCTGTCACACACACACACGCACACACACACACACACACACACACACACACACACACACACACACACACACACACACACACACACACACACACACACACACACTCCAGTGACTAACGATGCAAAAGGGTGCTTCAGTCCGTCCTCAACACCTTTAAAATAGCGAGCCACCAGAGACGAGTTAATGTTTTGACAAATGTCGGTTAAAACCGTGACGATTAACGAAAATAGACATCTGTTATAGAATAACTGACAGCTTTAAAGGTCCCACATTGTAAAAAGTAAGATTTGTTGTGTCTTTTTTATTATAAAGCAGACCAAAGTGTTAAATAAACACTGTGAAAGTGTCAAAACACAAACTCCACAGAGAAATGCACACAGCCCGTGTTCAGAAACTGTGTCTTTGAACGAGCCGTAAGGACTTCCTGTACAGTTGTGATGTCACAACTACACTATATATAGGTAGAAAGTGCTGCTACAGTCATTCACTGGCTGCAATGACGGTGCAGAGACGCAGAAACATGGAACAATCAGAGAAGACTGGGACTAAAGAGACAGGTATATACATACAGGTACATTCAGACAGACATTAAAGCATGCAAACATGCTCTAGTAGAAGTACGACCCCGAAAATAAGCATAATTTTGGACATTAAATAATAACAAATAACAACATTTGTCTTTTCTGAACATGCTCTAATTAGGGATGTCCGATAATATCGGCCCTCCCATAATGAGTTAAAAATGTAATATCGGGAATTATAGGTATCGGGTTTTTACAACTGACGTTTGTTCTGTAGGCTTCAGCATTTCCGAGTCTGCATGAATGCAACATGGAACGTTTACAGGCGCGTGCTTGATGACGTATAACAACAACAACGCGCTTCACTCGTAGGTTGCTAACCGTGGCTAACAAGCTTGCTCGCCCGGTGCATGAGATGTCTGTGGTTTGGAAGTATTTCCAAGTGTCACCTACTAACAGTAAATGTGCGCTTTGCAATGACTGCAAGGCGTTTCGGTTATGAGAGGAGGAAGCAAGGCGTCTTCCTTTAATACATCAAATTTGATCACCCACCTCAAGAAGAATCATGCGGAGTTATACGTACGCTACATCTGTGCAGCAAAGTGATGCAAAGAAGCAACAGCCGACACTGAGAAAAACCACACAGTTGTGTGTTGCATCCAGTGGGGCATCACAATAAAATCAGGCATATTGTGTTAATTCCATAATAGGTGATATGTGATGTTATCTAACAATTCTGGTGTAAAAAGGCTGCATATATCGGTATCGTGTGTTATCGGTATCGGAAATTAAGAATTGGACAATATCCGAATATCGGATATCGGCAGAAAAACCAAAATCGAGCATCCCTAGGTCTAATACAATACACCGTATACATCTTAAAACAGCTGTTTAATGCTATTTGATTGACAGATAATTAACTGCTGCTTTTCTCTACTTTATATATTAATAAATATATAAAGAAAGAGCAATCTGATGATCTCACTTTGGAAGTTATTAAATCTTTTATTTTGACATTCAAAGACTAAACTTTTAAGTAATTAATCAAAACAATAATAAACCTAGAAGGGCACTCGCTGAGCACAAACCTCCACTAAGGCGTCCCACAATGATAATTCAGTGTGAATTTTCCCAGTCGGGAACTCATTTTTCTGATTAATTCAGCACAACATGAATGCAGCACAAATGCCCCGACCTCACAGTGTCACGCAAAAATAATCTGTGTATCCGCCCCGTGGCGCAGATTCGGTTCCCAAATTGATTGTGATCTTCCTGGTCGAATGCTCAGCTCTTCCACCGAGTTTAATGAAAATTTAGCCTGAAGTTTTCCTGTGATCTTTGCATTTTTTAATCCAATTATCTATTCAATCTAATCAAGGACAGGTTCTCCGGTTTCCTCCCACAGTCCAAAGACGTGCAGGTGTTCGGTTCATTGATGACTCTAAATCACCCGTAGGTGTGAATGGTTGTCTGTCTCTGTTCGTCTCTATGTGCCCTGTGATAGACTGGCGTCCTGTCCAGGGTGGACCCCGCCTCACGGCCGATATCAGCTGGGATTGGCTCCAGCACCCCCCGCGACCCCGACAGGGACAAGCGGTTGAAGATGAATGATGAATAAGTCGCTCCAGAGTATAAGTCGCACCCCCGGCCAAACATGGAAAAAAACTGCGACTTATAATCCGAAAAATACGGTAGTAGATATACTGTTGGCATTTTAGAGGCTGATTAAAGAGAATTGAGTCCACGTTTGACACCAAGGACGGAGCCATTTTTATTCTTAGTGATCAAACAACTGTTATTCCCCGTGGTGTTTAAAGTACACAGCTGACCGCGTGTATATCTGATTTAAGTAGACCACTTCACACTTTTCTGGTAGATTCAGCATTTCCTCCCTGTTACTCATTGCGCTGTGCTCGGTGTTTTATCATCAACTTATTAGATGCAAAGTGCTCCTGGGTTACTCATTCTGCAGCTATTTTTAAACTGGAGGATATCTGCACCGCCGGGACGGAGACAAAAGAGCAGGTTTGCGGACCTGCTGATAAGCCGCCCGTGCCTGTGAGGACAAAGGAGGCTCAGCTCCGTCTGCACAGAGAGTGTGAGGGATCAAAACAAGGCTCATGGAAACTGAACGTTTGTTTCCATGGGGGGAAATGTCCTCGGGTCAAGTGGATGAGGTATTGATTGACGACCGGAGAGAAAGATAAATGTTCCCAGGGAGCAGGATGGCAGTAAAAACACCAGCAGAGCTTCTAAAATATCTTAATATAAGTTAAGATATAACTGTTTATGACCTAGGAGACTTAAAGTGTGGCCTCATCAGTACATTTAAAATTAAATTAGCTTTACATAAAAGAACAACACACTGACTCCAAACTATAAATGTATTTAAATGTAAATGTTTTGATCTAAATCGAGTCTGTTGTTGATAGATTATCACTGCATCCCTGAACTATAGACTCCATTACAACAGGTTGACAATCCAACCTGTGATGAATTAATTATACAATAGAAACTCAATCAAAACTACACAGATCCCAGAAGACAGGCGATAAAGTAATACATCAGATATATCAGCTTTTGACGATGCATTTTCCAGCAGGTCCAAAGTTTTTTTTAATTGTTTATTTCGATCAAGAAGTCGGACAAATTCCTCAACACGTAAACAAACGTCTCATCCTTCAGTTTATCACAAACATTCGAATTCACTGGACAGGAAAGGGATGAAAACTCTACTCTGAAAAGTAACAAAAGCTGTCAGATAAAATACTTATATAAAGAACAAGTACCTTACATTTGTATTTAGAGTAAAGCTTTTGGTTGCATGAAGGTAAACAGTCTGTGCGGCGAGCAAAAGAGGCGGAAAGCACTGCTTGACATAAAATCTCAGAGTCTATACGCTACCTTCCGATGATGATTTAGCTTTTTATTAGCTTAGGAAGGTAGATCTGTGGTGAAAACGCAAAACAGATCGTACGATTCAGAGGGTAGGTTACCATACGGAAAGAGTTTGATGGAAACATGCCTTTACTTCTGCATCTATACCTAGCATATTCTGAACAGTAAGGGGGCACTCACACTGTCCATCCCGTGCCCCGTGCTTTAGGGTACTTGTCCCCCCCTCCAGGCCTGTTTGTACTCACACTACCTGGGCCTCGGAGAATGCTTCTTGGCGCCGTAACACGTCACACCTTTGTTTCCAGATCTTTCCGTAGACCTCGGAGTTTTTGTGCATCTTGTCGACTGTTTTTGAATATTTTCATCGACCAAATCTGCAGTAAACACTCCACCTCCGCATCACACCAACGTGAACCTTTCACCGCCATTGTTTTAAATGTCTGCGCATGGTCCCTCCTTCTTTTTTCTATGTCCCAACAGGCGCACAGGAAATTACGTCAGAGCTGCCATAGACCTCGTGCTCGTACACGTGCACACGCTCATGCTCGTACATGTGCAAACGTGCTTTACAAAAGTCCACCTCCCCCAAGCGTGCCGCAGCTAGGCACGGTTCAGTTGCACTCACACTGGTCAAACAAACTAGACTTCAGCAGTAACAGTATTTCAGAATAAATCAAGAATTAATACTTTGTTCTCTAATTTTGATCTCCACTGTATGTGTGCTCCTTCTTAAATGACCGTGACTCTACTTTTTAAGAAAGCACTCAGTATTAGCTTGCTCATAATATCCGTAGGTCTATTTGCAGACATATTTTGACGTCTCTGCCTGCAGGGACTTTAACCTTGTTCCATAAAACTACACAAAAATGACCAAGAACGCTGCTGTTTCTTGAACTGCACTTTATCTGAAAGCAAAATCTGAAAAAAGAAGAAGAAAAAATGAAATACTTTAGAGTAATGTTGCTGAGATCTATTTGCATTTAATAGTGGAAAAAATATGTAATGTGTACATGGTGCGATGCACAGTTAGCAGTGCGGGGGTGGTGCCAGCATACTGCTAATCTCACATGCAGGGCTGCCATATGTTCAGATGGAGTTCTTCATCCTCCTTTATTATTACCCACAAACATGCTCCTACTCGCTTACACCATCATGTTCGAGGATGCTGAATAGCAAAGTGGCCGCACAGATGACAGTTCCCATAATAAACCTTTACAATTTGCTGCACTGTAGATTTCCCTCTGCCTCCCATAAAACACGTCTTTGTGACATGAAGTGCCCCGCAGGCAAAAAAATATAAATGTCAGTGGACATTAGGACAAGCTGTCTGTTAGCATTACTACTGTTAACCTCCAGCTTTAATTATAGGGATTGTTTTGCGGATAATTAGATGAATGATACACTTCTCATGCCCGATAAATGCCAGGAGATGGTTAGATTAGCTTAGCATAAACACCAGAAGAAAATGTTTCCACTTTAGCTTTTGTACAAATCAAACAAACCATATTGTGTTGCCTTAGAGGTGCTGTTAAGTGTTCAGCTATGGACGGAACCAGGCTAGCTGTTCTCCACGTCTACAGCTAAGTTTAGCTAAACTAAGCTAAGCTAAGCTATGCTAAGCTAACAGTCTCCTGTCTGTAGGTTCATATTTGACTGATAAACTTGAGAGTGGTTTCAATCTTCCTGCAATAAAGAGTGAATAAGTAAGGTATGCTTCCTTAAATGTTAAACTATCACTTTAAACTTGCAATTACTGCTTTTTTGGCCTCTTAGGGGCAGACTCGTTAGCATACCGCTACTGATTTACAGGGAATATATCACCAGTCGGACGCCATTCACTGTTATTAGCCCTATTCGGACGGATCTGGTCTGCCGCAGTTTCCGGTCTTTTTGTGTTGCTTCTATTGGGTGATCTGCACCGAAGTGCAAGCAGAATTAATTTACACACTTCTAAGAATCTGTAAATAAAGTGTTTCATATTTGTACATTAACATTTAAATGTCAAATTAGTATATTAAAGTGACGTTGATGAGAGAAAGCAGTAAGGACGTTTGGGCGAGCGACTCTGGTGGTGGTTTACATTAAAAATGGAAATGAAGAAGACTTTACGGTGTATTTTGGAGCTGTTAAAGCGTCTCATTCTATTGTGAAGGATTGAAGTTTAAAAAAATAAAACGTTTAAAACAAAAGATACTTGAAGAAAATACGGCTAGATCACTTCACGTGTGTGGATGTGTTTGGTCGACGGATGAGTTAAATGCACACATGACTCACTTGGTTAATATTTCATGCTCTAATGATTCCTTGGAGATCATTATGTCTGGAAAATCAAAGTGCATTCGACAAACGGAAGAATCAGCATCTTGTCGGGAAGTAGAGTCAGCAAGTGAACTTAACGGGTCAACAACAACTCATGATGCGATGTGTAATGATAAACAGAACTCTTAACTGTTTAAGCAAACGGCTTCAGTATTAGACACTGTTGTTGGAATTTGGGATATTTGTCATTAATAATCATAGTTTTCCCGGGTCAGACGCAGTTCAGTGTCTCCTCTGTCTCACCTTCTTAATGGATAACGCAAATAACTAACTCATGATGTTATAATGGCATATGTTTGCATCTGTACTCTGTGTTAGAGACCTTGTGATGAGAGAGGTTCAGAATTGTAATATCTAAGGCGTGTTTTTGTTTGGTCTAAAGACGTCACCCAACCAAGGCTATTGGTTGGGTGACGTCCTGTCTCTTCCCCTAAAAGACTGTGCGAGATTTGGCACATCGTCATTCCTGCTAGACTCTAACTTTGTGAGGAAGCAGGGTTGAACGTATTTTTGTCTGCAGAGGAAAATGCTTTGTCAACATAAACCACGGAGAAAAAGCTGATCCTCTTTGTTGATCTTTAGTGAAGAATCCAATTTCCACAACAATGCAAAAGCAGTGATTTAAGTGCAAAACAGAATCAAATCAGATCAAGTTATGAACGCAAAATAACCCTCGACTCAAGCAAACTCTGTGGCTTGGACATACTTTTCAGTTTGGTGGTTTCACAAATACGTGGGAGCCGAATGGATTTGTTCAAAAGACAGAGAGATGAGTGATTTTCAAAGGCTCCCCAGAGAGTTGGGCTGGTTATTTCCTCACATGCTGCGGTGCCACAGAGAAAAAACAACCCTAAATCTCACTGTGAAACCAAAATCACCCATCTGTCTCCCCCCCCCCCCCCCCACAGTGCTGTGAGACTGAAGTCAAGGCATCTATCAACACCGGCAGCCAACATAACCACATCTCCACCTCCTGCTGCCAGAGGCTGGGGTAAGAAACAACTACCTCTAAACTACAAACGCACATCTCACCTGCCAGTGCTTTGACAATCAAAGCAACCAAAAGCAAATACTAAAGACTGATAGAAGAGTTAAAGTAAAGCCAAGAACAAATAAAAGATATGAGTAATAGAATAGAGACATTGAAAGAATTAGCTGATAAAAAAAGAAGATTTTAGGAGGGATTTTATACCCTTTAAGCTCTTAAAGCAGGTTTTTCCAGAACCTTAAAGAGCCAAAGTCACTTTCATCTTTAAGGACAGATATCAAAATGTCAAATGAAGCTCGATCTTTACATCCGTGTCCGTGAACTGGCTGAACAAGATGTGACATTTTGTTCTCATCTTAATTTCACATCAGCTCCATAAAGTCAGCAGCAGTGAACTAAACAGTACAAGCTGCTAACATTGGTGCACTGTTTGTCTCCAAATGCTTTGTTTATAAAATCCAAGCTGCACAAACGTTTGATTGGCATTTTAATAAAAAGCTCACAGCGTGACATGTAATGAAAAATGTTTTAGTATAAAATGCAATTTCATGTTTCCAAAAAGATGATGGTTTTAACTACTGAAGATACTATTCTGTGTGTGTGTGTGTGTGTGTGTGTGCGTGTGTGTGTGTGTGTGTGTGTGCATGTGTAGACTGTTGCCCAGTCAGGACACTTCACCATGCGGTGACAGCAGCTCAGTGACGGCTCTGCAGCTGCAGCTGGGCAGACAGACGGTCCAGTGTTCAGCCTTTGTCAAGGGTAAGAATATTAAAGGTCTCATGTCGTGCTCATTTTTAAGTTCATACTTGTATATTTGGTTTTCTAGAACATGCTTTCATACTTTATTCTGTATTTACCCTCCGTCTGAATTGCTCCATTTTAGCGAATTCCTCCAAAAAAGGGGGTTAAAGTGTAACTCGAACCCACGGTCTTTGTTCATATTGAGAGGCAGTCCATACAAGTCGATTACCAAATGCACTGGAGTTCAGTTGCCTGTCAATATGGACCAGACAACTGCTAAAGCTTGTAGCATTGTAAAATATTCTTTTTAATAAACGTCGGATTCGCTTACTTTGTTGATGCCGCTTCGTTTTATGTGTAGGGACTGTAATCATGCCACTGCAGAGGTTTGGATGTAAACGCACTGCTTGATCACAATGACAACGCTAACATGCTGATGTATGGCAGGCAAAATGTTTACAACATCTTAGTTTAGCATGTTAGCACGCTAAGATTTGCTGCAGGAGTACAAAAACCCTGAAATGAGTCAGCATTTTTGCACTTTGAGTTCCTTTGTCTTAAAATCTTTTGTCTGAAATAAGATCTGTGGTTCACACAAGCTCAAGAGATTTTATTGTTTTGTTCGACGACATGAGATACATCAGACGCGTCTTACAAAGACTTAAATGAGACTACAGCGGTTGTCAAACGTCATCACACCGAACACTCAGTTGGAAGCTTGTGGTGTTGACATTTAAGTCATGCGACTGTGTGTAGTAGTACGTTTATACCCTAAAAAGTTAGCTTTTTACTCCTAGAGGAACGGAAAAAAATCACACTGTCTTTAGTTGGAGTTGAAGTTAGCAACCAAGTCGATGCTAACTCCCGTGTTGGTCAACAAAAATAGGTTAATTACTGCAGCCCTCTATAGGCAGAAACTACAACTAAAGCTAAATGGAACGACATAAGTTTAACAGGTATTGGGTCATAAACAACAATTCAATTCAATTCAATCCAATTTAAATTCATTTAATTTTATTTATAGTGCCAAATCATAACAGAAGTTATCTCAGGACACTTTACAGAGTAGGCATAGAACCAACAATTCCCCCGTAGAGTACGCTGGCGTTGAAAACCTTCACTATAACAGACAGGAACGTCAGACAGACCCAGCTCTGTGGAGGACGCACATCTGTCTGCACTGGAACAACAGTGTTGGACGAAGTAAAACTGAATTTTCACAGAGTGATAATGCACTTTTAATCTTTTCACTTTGAAGAGATTGAAGTTAAGGGATCGTAAAGGTTATTCAATTTCCCCCTGAGGGGAACATTAACCAAATTTCATGGCAATCCATCTAATAGTTGTTGAACTGCTCCTGGGGCGGCTAAAAACTCAGCCGCGGAGATTCTGTCAATAGAGAGTTTGAGTTGAATAAATGTTTGTCCCTGTATTTAAAACGCAGACAGTACATTCCCCCTTTGCCTGTTTAAGCATGACTATTAAATCAAACATCAGCTGTGTCGACAAGATATGTTAAAGTAGTAATTTACAAATATTTTCAGGTAAATAAATGTCTGTTTTGCTGATCCTTTCCGCTTTCTATTGCCAGTGCAGCCCAATAATGTTGTTTGCAGTCTCCCTCTGAACGCTTTTACATCTGCTGCACAAACAGTGCCAGGTACTGTACGTCTTTGAGGAACAGATCCCCGGGTGCAGAAAAGGAACGAGTGGGAAGATAATTACCATGAGCAATAACTGTCACGATGGCTGAACAGGCTAAGAATTAGCATTGGCCACAGGAACCCAACTTCATCAACAGGGAATCCAACAAGTGAAGATGTTTTTTTTTTGGATTTGTATGACTAAGAAAAGCCCAAAGTCAAATAACATCAGATAAAAAACAAATCTGGTCCAACAGAAGGAAAGGAAAAGTACATGTGCATCATCGGAGTCCCATCAAAATCTACCTCTGGAAGCGAATACCGGAGTTTATTTGTTTTTAACAGCCTGTTTTTGAGTTTCTTCCGTCTTGGATTTGAGATTCATTACTGTTCATTTTGGGTTTTGATTTCAATGTAGTCCAACAAAGCTGCAGCGTAAAGTTAACCGTTTGTTAGATTTGATACCACGCTCACATTACTCCGGTGAATATGAAGCTACAGCCGGGGGAACGAGCAAGAAGCAGGGGAAAACAAATGGAATAACGAGCCCACCCGCACCTCTAAAACTCACTCATTAACACATCATATATCGTCCTTTCACTTCGCTTTTGTTACGGATTAAACAAACAAGATATAACGTGTTAATGAGTAAGCATTAGAGGTGATTTTGTTACCTTCAAACAGAGGGAGGCTAGCTGTTTCACCCCCGTTTCTCATCTCAAAGTGAAATTCCTGTGTGAAAATCATCCCAGGGTCTTTTTCGGCAAATACACCCATTAAATAAGCAATCAAGACAGTTTTTTTCTTGTAACGACTATTAACAGAGATATCCCGTACAGTCGCTAACAGCCAAATGTGCCTAACAGTGATTAGCTCGGGGCAGCACGGTGAAGGCATTAAAACATCTTTTTTAACCACTAACACTGCTCACGATAACACTGAACATATGCAGCAGCATGAGAAGAGTCCCTACACAGAAAAAAAGCACCAATGGGCTCCTTCCTTTGGGATTGACTTTGGTAATCCACTGTAATGGACTTTACTATGAGAGGAGCTGGTACAGGGGCCAGTTGGTAAGTCTTTAAAACACTCTTTTAATAAACTCTGGGTTCACTAACTACGCTGTTGGTGCTTTGTTTTGTGTGTAGGGACTCTTCTCATGCTGCTGCAGAGGTTTTCTGTTATTTTCAGCAGTATTAGTGGTTAAAAAAGACCTTTGAATGTCTTCACCGTACTGCCCCGAGCTAATCAGTGTTAGCCACGTCCAACTGTTAGCAATGGTTAGCGACTCTCCGGGATATCTCTGTTAATAGTTGTAACACAAAAGTGATGAGCTTATTTGACGGAATTTCTCTTTAATGCTAAGCTAAGCTAACCTAGCGTAGCTTCATATTTACTGCACAGAGGTGTATCAAGAAAGTGAATTAATGCTTTTCCAAAAAGAAATCAAACTGTTCCCTCAAAGTCAGGATCCCAAACCCTTAAATTACAGAAATATTAGTGTGTCCTTGCTTTGAAGATTCATCCCCGACCTTCCTCTTGTTATCTGGAGCACACAAAGATGAAACACCACACACACACACACCCACACACACCCACCCACAGTTATTTATGTTGCCGTTCTTCTCTGGACCTACTCCTTTAATTCCTCTGCACCAGTGACTCTAATTCGGTCCCTATAAGCTCAGCTAGCGCCCGACTCTTTCACGGACATTACTCTGACACAGCTCGAAAAACTCCTCACGAGTGCATGAGCTTATCAGCACTCATTAACACAAGAATGAATAATTTAGTCGTGTTGACGATTTAACCTGGATTCAGCTAATGCACGCATGTTCGGATGAGGCTGGGAATCATAAAGCAGTTATAAAAATGAACCCCCTCCCTTTATCTTTCCAGAGGATGAGGCGTTCGAGCTGTGCCTGGGTCTTCAGACTCTGTTGGAACTTAAAGTAAGCACCTCATTTGCTTTGCTAATATTTGGTGTGTCTTATCATGTGTCTTTTCTTTTTATGTGTGTGTGCGTGTGTTTGAAGTGCCTCAATGGTTCACATGGCTTTTTTAAAATAAGCAAAAAAGGGGGAAAGAAGGAGAAGAAAAATAAATGCTGCAGCTGTGGAAACAATTACCATTTCAGGGGGTAAAGATGGAGGCACAGAGAGATGTGCTGTATGTGGCGTAAAAGGCCGGGTAGGGGTCCAGCTATCTGCGAGACCCCACTGTGCAGGTAAAAGCCAGATAAGAGACATTTGAGGACATCTGTGAGGGGAAATTTTTGAATTTGCACATTCAGAAATGCAATTTAAACAGTGTGACGCAGTGCTCTCAGTATTACATCTGCTGCATCCGGTTAATATCCTCCTAAAATCTAATTAGAGCGACTTCAGGCTTCGGGAACATGAGCTTTTTTAATCTTAATTTTGTAAATTAGCCCTTGAGGACTAGTGTAATGTAAGATAAACATTTACCCTCATAGCTCTGAGCTTTCGCTGCAAATTTCCATAAACAGTAAAGTCATTAATTCTGATTATCACAAGGTTTTTAAAAATGTTTAAAACAGGGAAAGCAAAAGCAACTCGTCCCTGTTTCTGATACTGAACCTTGTCTTCATGTTAAACACTTCTAATTTTGTCATTACTGCAGCTCCTGATGATACATGTTCGTGTGCTTTTGTTCATTTTAGAGCAGAAACATTTCGTTTGTTTATTTTAAAGCAAAAATGCCAGAAATTCCAATATTCCAGCTTCTTTTTGTGTGTTTTATCTGTTGTTTAACTGAATATTTTTGGGTTCAGGAATGTTGGACAGACAAAACAAGTGATTTAAATAAATACAATTATAAATTTAGGAATATGTGGTGGACATGTTTCACTTTTACATGACCGAGAAAACAGTTGTCAGACAACGAAGAGGAAAATAATCATTGCAGTTGTAACTTTAGAGGATTTAAGCAGCCTGTGAGTCGCTTTGATGAACACACTCTGTGAGAGCTGTTTATACTGCATTATTATATGTTAGAAGAGAAGCAATTTTATCTCCAGAGCCGACAGCTTGGCATTAGCAGAACAATCTCCTGTGATAACGTGCAAGCGTGGAGCCGTTGTGATGAGATGTGGAGGGACACGTGGTGTTATTATGGCCGGTGTGCAGTAGTTATATCAAACACACACTGGATGCAGAGTGAGATAGGAACCATGCGGACATGAGCGTAATGTTTGGATCTGATACCTTGTCTCTAAATGGCTTGTTTTGTTCGTCCACTTGTCCAAGACTCAGAAATATTCAGTTTACAACGATATAAAAAAACAGTTCAGTTTGTTTTACTCTGAGTAATTTCAGCGACTTGAAGCAAAGAGAACAGAATCTATTTTTGTTGTATCCTATCTTGTTAATCACCTCCTGACCCCTCAGATCGGTCTTTGCGACTCCTTTTGGGTCGTCTGACTTATTACATGTCCCCGTATGTCTGTCCTCCCCCAGTGCTGCCTGGACCTGAGCAGCCGGGTCCTGAAGCTGCAGGGCTGCGGCGAGGAGCTGCCCTTCCTCGACCCTTCGACCGACAGCCAGTGCCAACACGACACCAACGAGAATCTGTGAGCGCAACGCGACGGCGGCGACCACGACCAACTCCCTGAATCTCGATTGGGTGCAGCAACTGTGGTGCGATGCCGGGTTTTTTTTGTTGTGTCTGGACGGGTCCGATCACGCGCTGCCAGAACATGGATGAGCATCAGCCACCGTCGTTCTTGAGTTTACATCGTTGTGTTTGTAGAATTGAGACATTCACCATGATTTTCTCTTATATTAAATTAGTCTAGTTTAACAGAGTGGCCGGTTATGAGCCGATCCGATCTCTGAGAGTCGAATCATTCTTTATGATTATATTATATATTCAAATCAACTTCTCTGCTTGGGTACACTGATGTAACCTAACTCTCGCCAGATGACTTTCGTTCCGCCTTGCTTCCGTCTTGACTCCGCCTAGCTCCACTCATCCCTCTGTGATCGCTCCGTAGGAAAGTGATTTCAGGATTTCAGGGTCCGCAAAAAAGGGTCAGTCCAAACAGGAGCGCCGCCGGGGTTTCATAGATGTGACGTAGCAGAGAAACGACTGTGGCGGCTTGCATCGAGGAAGCAAACGCCAACATGGATGCTGCTCTTTCATCCATGTTTCCAATCTAGAGAATCTTTCAGAGAATGGCTCTGAAGGCTTTTGTTGGTGGAAACCATGTCGGCTGTTCTGTTCGGCTTCTCCCTGCGTCGCTCTCATCAGCGTCAGGGGTCGGTTTCCATGTGAGCGGTTGAAGACGCACGTCAATAAAGATGACGGACAAGTGGTTTATCCAATCATATGCAGGGATTTTTGATAAGCCTCCTGAAATCACTTCCCAGTCGAGCGATCCCAGATGGATGAGGGAAGCAAGGAGGAAGGAAACTCATCTGGCGAGAGTCGGGTTAACACTGATGCCCTCCAAAAAGGGAAAACATATAATCATTCAAAGTGAAATTTAGTGGAATATTTTGTGATTTGGCTGTACGGAGATTACTTTAAATCATCAAGTGAATAAAAAGAGTGTTAGTGGTAAATCATTTGAGTTTAGGAGTTGTTTTATATTTTGGGGCACGTGCTCGTTATATGAGTGGATACCGTGCTCAATGCAGCCTCTTCGAATGTAACCTGTTAACTGAATGGGCGTCATCGGTTGTTATCACCACCATAGATATGAGGAGGTATGGTTCTCCTCTACCTTCTAATTCTTCAGTAGGCCGTTATCATCCATTGTAAGTGTGTCAATATCAAATGCTCAGAGCTGTAAGATGACGTAGTATGAAGAGCGACAACGCTAGGGAGTAGTATAAAGAGTGAAAGTTCCTGTAAGGAGAAAGATTGGGGTGGATGGGTCGAATAAACACAGGACTTTAATCCGGGAGAACCTTTTTTAAAGTTATTTTAAGTTAACATTCTTAACTAATGCCACAAATGTAATCGTTAAAGCTGCACTTGGCAATTTTTTTTATCATATTCACTGAAACCGACACTAAGCTCCGATAGAACGACATAAATTATCTGGTTTTATAAAAAAAAACGCGCCTCTATGTGCACCTAGAGTCACCTAGGCCCGGTACTTCTGGTCCACTCAGTGCAGGGCTGTGTACGAGCTGACTGTCAGTCACAGCTTGTGCACATGCCACAGTTCCCCCCGGCGTACGTTACAACATCACTATCACTAGAACCTAGCTGCTTATAATCTATACCTAAAATCACATCGTAAGTCTCACAACTTTAATATCAGCACAGAAACATCGACGTGTGTATTGTCATCTAAGAAGTATAGTAGTAAGTAACAGTTATGTACGCCAAGCTCGGCATAAGCTAAATGTTAGCAATTGCTATCGATGAGTATGTTTGCCAGCCTACCTCGGTGTAGCGTGTACTCCATCCCGCTGATCGATACTGAAGATACGGGCACGGTCACAGAAATCTGGAGCACACGCACTGACGAGCACGAGAGGGAGCTCAGTGGTAGTGGGGAGGGGCGTGAGAACATAAACATCCAAAATCCCTCGACCTGTCAGACTTGCTGACTGCAGCTTTAAATAACAAACTCTTATTTTAACCCAAACCACGATTTTTCCTAAACCTAACCAAGTAAAGTGGGTTTTGAGTTCAGAACAGGACTCCCAGAGCGCTAAAAAGTGACACCAACGGCGACCGTTACCATGTGAATAGATGATAACGGCCTTCTGAACCTGCTCGCAGGTATAGCTGGCTCATCCTAACACATATCTGTGAGGGTTGTAATCACCGGCAACACCCATTCAATGCAGTAGGGATGTCACGATTATTAATCGGGGAACACTATGGAAGGAAAAACATAGAAAACATTCTTTTGGTCCTGCACATACAACATGTCAGCCTACTTTCTATTGAAAACAGAGGGTTCAGGACGTCCCCAATGTACTGGGGTTACATCCAGGTAACTACTACATGTCCCCACCAGATGTAAACAGTAAACAGGAAGACGTTGTGAGCTGCTCCAGCCCAGTTTAAACTGGAATCAGCCACACTTTGCAAACTGGAATCAGCCACACTTTGCAAACTGGATATCCATCTTCTACATCAACTCCCCTGGTTATTTTGTTGATATCCAAAATGTTCCCACACTGCAGATTTCAGGCTCTTTATCAGCAGATATAAGGCTGTACTGTCAGTTCCCTCTGACTTTTTTACAGCTCAACGCTTCAAGTGAGTGGCACGGCGACCCTCTCACATACCTGACAGGCGAGATTGGTTTTCACAGGGCGACAACGCAGGAATCAGGACACCCTAGATATTGTAGCTTCTACAATTCTTACGTTATGTAACCGGGGTTAATCACAACATCCTTACACTGCAGTTAAAACATTCAGAACAGGTGGGCATGAGAGAGGTATCCATCTTTCAACCGAGCTCTAATCAAGAACGTGGATTAGTGTATTTAAAAACATGTAAAACAGTTATTTTAGGAACCAACGTGACCAGTCTTAAAAAGTGTCGGTACTCAGGATCCCCTTTATTCCAGTCCATTGAAAGAAAGCCTTGAAGTTTTTTGAAGTAGTGTGTAATTAGCGACGGGCTACCTCTCTAAGAGACAGGAGCAGATTCTCATCTAGACTTTTAAAAGAGCTCTGAGGGAAAAACGCCACCTTTTTCTGGTATATTCAGCTTCGTAAAAAGCCCCTTTGCACTTTCTTTCCCTATCAAAAAGACTGATGTGGTGACGTTTTTCCAGGAGCACACAGCCCTTGACTGAATTACAAGTAGTTCCCTATAAATCCCCTCTAATAGAAATAGACTTGAGGCCAGCCAGCAAAACATGTTTGACTCAGCTACGGAAATATCAAAAACATTCCATCTGCATGACTTTGTAAAGTTCTGCCTTTGTATAAGTCTGCATGTTTGTGTACTAGTCTGATTGTGTCTGAAGGGTGTGTGTGTGTGTGCGTTAGGAGTCAAGCAGGGTTTTTTTGCATTCTTTGTTTTTGGCTTTTGTTTCACACGGGAAAAAAAGAGGAATATCTTCCCCTAAAAACCGGTCCACCAAGCTCCGGTCAGAACAAGCTGCCAAAAGCCGACCCCAGCTGCCTTCCCTCTCTGCCTCTTTCAGGAGATCATCGTCTGTGCCAAGGGGCCCCTTCGTCAAGCTCATGTTATGCTCCTCTTGATTCGTATATTTACCACCTTTTTTGGCTGATGAGAGAAAAAACTCCCCACTTCAGTGCCACCTCTCGTCTCTCAGTGTGTTCATGGCGTGGAGAATCAAGAACTGCCTCAGATCATGCTGTGCTTTAATAACACCTGAGCCGTGCCGTGCTTTTTGACTGTGTTACAGTATCCATCTTACCTCTGCGGAGGTCATTGATACGGAAGCCCTGAGAGGAAAGTGAGATTTCTTTTTTTTTCTTCTTCTGCAAATCCATTTTCTAAGTCTGATGTAGAGATTGTTGTTTTCTGTCCTGTGTTTATGACGAAAGAACGGGTGGAAAAATAACTTTTGGCCGTAGACTGTATAAAAAATGGACGTAGCCTCTACGTCAAGGTCCGTTCTCTGAGCTTGATCCAATCGTCCTCGCCTATGGGAGTCGCCATCTTGTCAGACTTTGACTCCGCCTCATTTCCTCTCACCAAAAAGGGCATGTATGTGACGTTGGGGGGGAGGGGGATACGTCCATCTGGCTAACGTATACCTCCGAGGTGAAGTGAGGGCCAGGGGCTAGCTGTCACTCAAGAGGCCACGCCCCTAATTATTCATAAACTTTAACCTCCGATAAAATAAAAACTAGCCTGCTACAATAAAATTCAACCCCCTCAGTGTTGTCATGGAGATATGAGCTAAACATACAGCCTTAAATAGGTTTAATATTTGTTTAACATGGGGAGTCAATGAGAAACTGCTCTATTATAAAACCTGCCCCTAGTGGACACTCAGAGTACTGACATTTTTGGCACTTCCTGATTGGATCAACCAGGAAGTCGCTGTGGTGGGGGCTTGGTTTTGACAGGGTAATTTTTTTGTCGGGATAAATATATATTTCTTCCTATTTCCACCATAAAGTGACCAAATCATTGTGGTGAAAGAGACGTCTGTAAAACCATGGATACATTTTTAACGGCATTATGATCCATGCGACTCGTTTCACTATCAGAATTCGATCCATTTGGTCCTAAAATGGCATTTTTAAAGTCTAGAAGAGCTGCACGGTTAAATAATTTAATCCATGTTCCAGTTAGCTGAGCGCTAAACTGTAAGTAGCTGGTCTCAAGTGCGCCTGCTCTATAGGCCCAATAGTGCGGAAGTAGTTCAGATCAACTTGAAGGGGCCACTGAGCAACTTTCAACGCTGTATCCAGTTCTCTCAATACATCCATGATTACCACTGTGCAGACTCTCGCTCCAAAATTACAACTTGACGGTGCCTGTAAACGGGATATTTTGGTTTCACTTTCGTACAGAGGGAGGAAGTGGAGATGTGTTGTCCATCTGTTAATGCTGCACAGTCTTTATCCCCAAAGAAGTTTAAGTCACCAACTGTCACCCAAACGACTGTTGTTGGCACTAGTAGTACAAAGGGTTCCAGTGACATCATCGGCCTTGTGCACGCCCTCACTAGAGGTTAAATACCTGGATCGCCGCACCAGACATTTGGACCAGTCAAGTTACGTAAATGAACTGATGAAGCCTTTTGGATGAGAGGTGAAATGTAGACAAAGTCCAGTTGCTTTTGACTTAAACTTCTTTGGGGATAACAATGACCTGGACAAATGAGAACCTTCACAGGCTTAGTGCACAGTATAGTTTCCACAGATGATAAAAAAATATATAAACATTTTTCCCGTTCTTAAGTCATAAACACAGGACATTAATCAATTTAGACCAGACTTAGAAAATGTATCACCAGATAAAAACATTTAACTAGCCTCTCGGGACGTCCGTACGTCCACAAGTAGATCGGTAATGTTTGTTTCTCTTTGATGTCCTAGTGACCTTCCTACGGCGTATGAGAGGAATCGATGTGTGACAGAAATTTATTTTTGGTGTTTCTCTTCTTCTGAACAGTATTTTCTCTGCCTAATAAAAATATGTATTCTGGCTAGCTCTGTTTGTATTCGTAATCTCAATATTAACTGGCGCAGTGCAGATGAGTGACAGGCCTAATTGGAAACGCAGTATGTGAAAGGGCAGCTGGTTAATATCTGTCTGTCTGAAGCAGCCAGAGAAGCCGGTTTCTAGTTTCATTGGACTTAACATTGATTCCCATGGTCTATACTCGCAGAGCAGTCTCGTATGTGCCCTTCACTGGTACATCCTGCTAAATAAAGGCCCCTGTCATGTCAGAGCAGAGAAAGCAGATGTTCCCACAACACCAGGGGGCTTCGACTGTTAACCCCTCGGACCATTAAGGGCTCCGATCTCGCTGTATTAGCCTTCTTCCATGACACTGAACGATGCAAATTGCAAATCATGTTCATGTCTTTGAATGCAGACCAGAATGATGTGTTAATAGTGTTTTTTTTTCCCATGCACAAACCTCATAAAGGAATATTCAAGCTGGTGTTAAACTGATAAATTCATATTTTAAATCATATATATTCATGTCATAGCCATTTATCCCTATTTTCTACCATTTCATAGACTTAATGAATAATCAAGCGATGTAAAAAATAATCAACAGGTTCCTTGGCTGAAGAAAACTGTCTGCTGCAGCAGGGATAATGTAAGCTTTATGGCAATGATTTGTTATTGTTCTGGGAATCTACAAGCTTACATGAGCAATATGAGACTTGAACATTAGAAATAAGCCTGCGACTAACGATTATTTTCATCATTGATTAATCTGATGATTATTATCTTAAGTCAATCGTTTAGTCGATAAAAGGTCAGAAAATTGTGAAAAATGTCCAAACCGGTTTGCTCAATGTCTGGTTTTGTCCAAAACTCAAAAATATTCAATTTATTTATTATATAAAACAGAGAAAAGTAGAAAATATTGATATTCGGAAGGGTTAGTCACAACATTTTCTGCCATTTTGGGCTTGTAAAATGACTTAAACAATTAATCAATTATCAAAATAGTTGTCAAAAACTTGAATTGAGTCTTTTGGTAGTCAAGTCCAAACCCCCAGGTTTGTTTGTCAGCAGGATTATTGAAAAAGTAATGGCTCAGTTTTCATCTTTCAGTATTTGGCCTTGTCAGAGGTCTGCGCTTTCCCAATCGCTGAGCCCGAGCCCCACTGCCACCCCCCCACCCCCCTATTGCTCTCCACATGGGCTGTTTACGTGTATTGCTCAGACGTAAAATGGAAATCAGACTGCTTCTGCTACTCAAGTCTTGTGGTTCCACATGCTGAATCTGTTAGAATTCTCCAAGCGTAGTTAAATTATGATATTACAGACAAACAAATAATATACGGAAAAACTAATGAGACCAGATGGTTACTCCACAGGTGTACAGGTAAAGAAATGTCTAACAAAATGAGTCACAAAAACAAATCCTTCACTTCCATAATATGTTTGTTCAGGGACACATCTGCATTCGATGGTATTTCATTTCTGGTTTTGACACGGCTGTTTTTTAATCAAATACTACATTCATCTTGTCAGAGCTGTCAGATGATGCTATTTTTTCTGTTCAGGCTCCGTGACAGCTCCCAGGCACCGCTGAGCCGCGCAGGGAGCACAGGGGTGAAAAAAACGTTACAGGAACATGAAATTACAGCAAACCTTGTTAGAGAAGATCCCCCTCAGAACACCCCCGCTCTTGTTTTGAGTCACTTTGCACACCGCATCCTGTTAACGCTGCAGCAGGTAACACCTCTGAGAGGAAGAGCACCAAGATGCACTGTGGTCGCACTTTTTCCTTTGTATTCGTGTCTCGAGACAAATGCATAGCAGATGCAGACGTCTCAATACCACAATCTGACTACTCGGAACATTGCAGGTAACGGAAAAGGAAAAAAGAAAAACTGCGTTGTTGACCTTTAAGTTGATGCTGCATTCTGTCTGTGCAGTGGAGCTGTTGCGTAAAGCAGCGTGTCTCATCCTCCCATACAGTTTGGATGTTGAGGCTCTCTTCAGTTAGAGGGCAGATGTTGAATAGAGACTGCGGTAGAGGGGGCACACTGATCTGCAGCCAGGAATGACTAATATAAATCTCCACCCAGAGGAGTAAAAACACACGCAGCAACATGAGTTCTCTCTTACAGCACACGGGCCATGTAATGTATTTATGGATGATTATGGAGAGAGTAGGAGCGTGGAAACATCCTCACAATAAAGCAAAAATGTCAACCTAATCATGGGGCGAGAGGGAAATTCAGGGGATCTTCAAAGTCAGAAGGGTCATCGTCTGTTGGTCATGACTGTCTGTACAAAGTCATGGAAAACTAGCGAATATCTGTTGAGATATTTTAGTCTGGAGCAAAGTCTGACTGACCAACATGAATCTCTAGAGCTGTGCTTGATCAAAGTGAGAGTTTGAGCCTTCATATGAAACTCTAATTTGCGGTTTACTTCTGGGATTTTAGCTGTACTGCGCATGATCAGAGTCTGTGGGAAGCTGTCGTGGGCAGCAAGACCTTTCCTTTGTCAAAGACCTCCAACTCCTCCATCCAGACCCTCATCAGCCTGTTTATTTACATGGCCTGTTACCAGAAAAAGCTTTCTGTCTCTTTTTGTCCTTCATCTCTATCAATAGCATCTCCCTTTTTGTGTCACTCCTCCCTCCGGTGAAGGGTTGCACTCGAACACAGTGCAGCCCCGTAGGCTCGGTTAACTCAATGGCCTTAACCCTGGAGAGTGAAGTATGGGAGTGTGTGAGGGGAATATTGATCAGACCAGGTCCTCTATGGTGAGGTTATGTAACACAGTGCCAATGAGTGGGAGACGCTCCGGGGAGGGTTCGAAACAAGACGGTGAAAACATTTAAGCTTCTGTCTGGGAAGAATCTACATGCAAATGGAGAAACTCTCGGGCTGCAGAGAAGAAATTTGGATGTCATGTCACGGTTACCGTAGTTACTGCATAACCTCTAGACTTTAAACACCGTTCCCGTCAGCATCCAAGTAAAAAAATTTTGACTGGGAAACAGATTTTTTCTGAATGATGCTATATCCGACTTGGCACTAAATAATATCTTAGTGTCAGAAAAAGTAAATAAACATGTAAGCCTTTAGTTTGTTAAGCATTTAGCATCATTACACGCTGGCACGTGCTGTTATTAGTTTAAGTAAAGCAGTCGTTTTAAGGCTAATTTATGCTCTACGTTAGATATACATACGGATACAGACGGAGCCTTCTGTCTGTACTCTGCGCACATTTCGTCTGTATTTCTACATGTATCCTGCGAGCTTGTGATTGCGTACCGATACGGACTAAATGTTGGAGTACCAACGTAAATCCTGGGGGGCAGTGTCGGACATTGTACACCGTGAGTAGGAGCGAGCAAGTCATCGTGACATCCTGAAATACTGAAAGTGGAGTTCGTTGTCAATTTTTCTCATCTGTAAAACCAATGTCTGGAATTCTCCGTCCACACTCCGGGATGTCTTCAGTGTCTCACAGACCACCCCCGTCTATAACGCTGCCCGCTGATGTGACTGGTTGAAGTAACACATCATTAAAGATGACGGACAAGTGGTATATCCAATCATACGGGAGGATTTTTGCTAAGACCCAGCCTCCTGAAATCACTTCCCAGTCGAGCGATCCCAGATGGATGAGGGAAGCAAGGCGGAACGAAATTCATCTGGTGAAAAAGGCACTCAAGGCATAAATCCCACATCCAGAGAAGTTACGGGGGATTAATCAAAATATTTTCTATTCATTCTTGCACGGACGACCTTTGATATTTCTGGAAAGTCTCAAGGAGTTAAAAAAGAAGCATTATGCAGTTGCAACTGAGGCGTGCTGTTCCACCGATTAAAACCCTAGTTTGAAGGTTTAACTGCATCCATAAAATATCATCTACTTGTGGACCACTGTGTAATAAAAGCAGCCATTCAGATTGAAATCCTCTCTTGCATCTGCTGAGATTAAACCGCTGGCTATTAACACTGCCTGTTGTGCCGTCACCCTGCAGCTTTCCCCCTAGCGAGCATGAGTGGATGATGAAACGCCGCAGAATTAAGCCTGACGCAGACAAAATTGGATGCTGTTAATCAGTGGTGTCAGTTCCCTCGGCGACTTGGAGCTAGTGATGGAACGTGATGGAGCTTGTGTCAAGCCCCCTCCCCCCATCTGTGGAGGCCGGGGGGGTCCAGCTGTCTGTCAGTCAGGATCAGACCCGTATTACCTCATCCACCTCCCACTGTGACTGTGCCCCCGGGACCGAGCACGGGCTCCTGTAAACTGGCAGGGATGGTGGCGACTAATTAAGAGTTACGCCGCACAAGATAATGTCATACAACGCAGATACAATGAAAAATGTGGCCTACAACATAGCGTACAATTACCAACAACTCTACGTTACAAGTAAAGGTCAAGCCTTGATGCAAGATCATACTTAAAGGGGCAGTGTAGCGTTTTAAGTAACTTATACCTTAAATCGGCGACTTCATTCATAAATAAGTCCTCATTGGTGTACAATTAACTCTGCCAACAATCCTCCTGTGCGAATCATTTCTGATCTGTATTAACATAGGACAGGTGTAGGACAGGTCAGCTCTACGGAGGCGTCCATGTCCTTCCGGTCTATAATAAACTATAAACAGCTGAGAGGGACATAAAACACTACGTGGTACCGTTAAGGCTAAACGTGTCTTCGCTCAGAGCCAGCGTGACTGTGGAAGATCCCAGGAGTATATACTAAAACATGCTCACACTTATGATTCAATGCAGTTTGAAGTTTGTTTGAAACAACGTCCCTCATCACCCGAAAGAAGGCTTGAAGAGGTAGTATTGGATGACGTGTTGTCAGCTTTTCGGCACATAGCGCCTACCGTAGTTGCAACCCGGTTGCAACGCACGTTTGAAAAAGCGAGGCACCAGAGGGGACTGTTTGGTTGAAAGTAATATACAATTTAACCACAGGGTGGAAGAAAAACCTACACAAAAACAAGTGAAGGTGAGATTAAGAAACACACCTGCAATTACAGCTGATCGCCACAGGGGATGCCAAAGAGAACAAAACAGATTTTTAAGATTGTAGCTTTAAGTAAAAGTACAGAATATCATCAAATTAAAGAAAGTAATCCTGCAGAAATGGCCCCTATAACTCCTATATTATTATTATCATCATTATTATTATGTATGACAAATATTAGATCGCAAATACTAATGCAACAATCCTCCAAACAGGGCCGTGAGATGATTAAAGGAGTTTAAAAGAGCTTCTGATACACACATTTTTATATTTTTCAGACTTTTTCTAATATATGGGTGAAATATTAGATCATTTTAAATCTTTGGGCCGCAGCTTAAATGAAAGACACTCACGAAAAGCAATATTTGATTACGTTAAAGTGACAAAAGCCCAACAGTAACTGTAGTAATAATGACTCCAATGTCCTTCTGTAGCAAAAGGAAGAAGTAGTGTGGGGTTATGATAGAGCGAGAAAGTCAGCGCAGGGTAGAGGTAAGGGTGGAAAAATGGGTCAACAAAATATCATATTTAAAAATGGGAGACTGCGTTTTATTTCCAACCGAACCCGTGACCATACCCATAACCTTTCCTTAAACTTAACCAAGCTCTTTTTGTGCTTAAATCCTTAGCAAAACTAAACCATAGTAGAGCAAAAACAGTTGTAATGAAACCACCTGAGAAGTTTCGAAGGAAATCTCCTTTTTTATAAGTGGAGAAAACTGGTTTAATCTCAAACAATGCATCATATTTTATAAACTCATCATATACTGTCGATGTCATGTACATGTAGAAGAGTACAAAAGTCCAATATTTCTCTCTGAAATATAGTAAAGTAGAAGTATAAAGTAGCATAACATGGATATACTCAACAACACAAGCATTGATATTGTAATTATCAGGTATTCTTGTCATGTCTCCCACCTTCTGCAGCTTTACGGCATCTGAAGATTCGCTTCGCCTAAAACCTCTGATTCATGTTCTTTCAAAGCGTGCAAGTAATTATCCTCGTGAATTCAAGCAAACGCAGCCATCGTGATTTATCAGCATCGTATTCAGGATGGACGAGATAAAAGATGGAAGAGCCTCTTTGTGTGCGAATGAATCACCAGCCTGGTTTGACTTGGATTGTGCAATCACACAAAAAAAGCTGCATGTCTTCCTCTAAACTCGTGATCAGCATATTCAGGTATATGGTGCATTAATCAAACAACTGGTCAAAAAAGTATTTTGATTGACGCGGACCATGACTAAGTTGCTACAGAAGTAGCGGGGATGATAAGAGCTGTTCAATGGTCCATCTTTAACCAAAGAATTCAAAAGGTAAATCGTCACATACACGAGTAATGTGTGTGGTGAAAATGCAATGTGGCATGTTCGTAAGGTCGTGCTGAAAATAAGGTTTAGTCAAAGAAATTCAAAAGGATAAAACCTCAAAGTAAAACTAGTGAAGTTGCAATTTACATCCAAACCGTCCAGACTCACATAATATCTGTTTAGTGTATCACCGGTGGAAACCGGTGCATTGCTTACTCCAGGTAGGGAATGAGTCCTTACTCCAAGTGAAGGAGTTCAAGTATCATGTTCATGATCATGATCACGAGTGAGGGGACGATGGAGCGTGAGTTTGGCCGGAGAATCGAAGCAGCGGGGGCGGTGTTGCAGTCGCTCTACCTGCACCGTTGTGATGAAAAGAGAGCTGAGGAAGGCAAAGCTCTGGATCTACCGGTCAATCTTGGTTCCTACCCTCACCTGTGGTCATGAAAGCTGGGTCAGGACCGAAAGAACGAGGTCGCGGGTACAAGCGGCCCAAATGTGTTTCCTCAGGAGGGGGGCTGGAGTCTCCCTTAGAGAGAGGGGGAGAAGTTCAGCATCCGTGAGGAACTCGGAGTAGAGCCGCTGCTCCTTTGCGTTGAAAGGAGCCAGTTGAGGTGGTTCAGGATCATCTAGTAAGGATGAACCCTGGGCGCCTCCCTAGGGAGGTGTTCCAGGCACGTCCAGCTGGGAGGAGGCCTCGGGGGAGACCCAGGACCAGGTGGAGAGATTAGATCTCCACACTGGCCTGGGAACGCCTCAAGATCCCCCAGTTAGAGCTGGTTAATGTGGCCCGGGAAAGGGAAGTTTGGGGTCCCCTGCTAAAGCTGCTGCCCCCGAGACCCGACCCCGGATAAGAGGCTGAAGATGGGAAAACATGGGAAACAGCCTAATGTGACGACAACCAGCCAAACTGTGTAGGAAGTAGCAGTTTGCAGGAGCGGTGACAGCGAAGCAGCAGGAGCACAAGCACCATGACAACAGATTGTCTGAACGGCAACAGTTGTACATATTTACAGAAGAGACAGCGACTGCCTGCCTGTGACCCGACGCTGGAGGTTGTGCGAGGGCGGGGGGGGATGCGATGTGTGCTTTAGGAAGACTGTCAGTTTCTATTCAGATCACAGGGGAGGTTTTCTTCAGTTTGAGCTGATCGAGCTTCAAGACTTAAGAGGAAATGTTCACAAAGCTGCTTTAAAGTTAGAGGAAATTATAATAATTCCTTTTCTATTCAGTCAAGATTAAATTTTATGCTTTTTATCTAAACAGAAATCATGTTTAGTCCTTATACTCGGGTGATGCGTCAATGTAAGGCTGCAAAACAGATGTTGGATACTGCATTTAACATAATGCATGTTTGTATAATAATATGAATCTGAGAGCAAACACAGGCAGCACAGAGAGAGCAGCCTGAAGGGAGTGTCATGTTCTGTAGACGGGGTCCTCGTGATGGGTTTATGCCCCAGTGAAGTGTCTCATGGCTGTGGTCTTTTATAGCTATTCAAGTCACGTGTTACATGTTCACATCTCAACCTTTTCTGGCGTGTGGTTCACAAACTGAAGTCATACCTTAAATGTTAGCAGCGCGGCTCATGGGACGGACGCCGGTCTGTTGGTCGATCCAGTCGCCGCTTCGGTTCAGACTGAAACAGACAAATACTCTCAACAACTGTCGGATGGATTGACATAATTCATAATATTCATTGTCCCCAGATTATGAGTCTGGCTCATTCTGGTGATCCGCTCACTTTTCCTCCAGTGCATATATATAAATATATATTTATCTCATCTCATCTTCAACTGCTTAACCGGGGTCAGGTCGCGGGGGCAGCAGCTTTAGCAGGGGACCCCAAACTTCCCTTTCCCGGGCCACATTAACCAGCTATAACTGGGTGATCCCCACGTCCAGTGTGGAGATCTAATCTCTCCACCTGGTCCTGGGTCTTCCCCGAGGCCTCCTCCCAGCTGGACGTGCCTGGAACACCTCCCTAGGGAGGCGCACAGGGGGCATCCTTACTAGATGATCCTGAACCACCTCAACTGGCTCCTTTCAACGCAAAGGAGCAGCGGCTCTACTCCGAGTTCCTCACGGATGCTGGACTTCTCCCCCTCTCTCTAAGGGAGACTCCAGCCACCCTCCTGAGGAAACACATTTCGGCCGCTTGTACCCATGATCTCGTTCTTTGGGTCCTGACCCAGCTTTCATGACCACAGGTGAGGGTAGGAACCAAGATTGACCGGTAGATCCAATGCTTTGCCTTCCTCAGCTCTCTTTTCGTCACAACATACATATATATATATATATATATATATATATTTATATAAATCCAGATTAAAACGGAAAAGTAGGTCAGTTTCTAAAAACAATACAATGTTGTTTACCTTGTTAATAAGGAAGAATCTGGTTCACAGGCTTTTGAAGTTCACATTTGCTGCATCGTTGTTATTTTGTGATGGAGAAGAGGAACAAGCACAGACGCTTCCATTGATGCTTTCCTCTGGGATCGAACCGGTGGACTTAATTAGGTCCAATTAAGAAAAGACACGGACCAGAGAGCAGGTGAAAAGGGAAAAGTGCATCATTACATTGACTTCAACTGTAGAGAAATTGAAGAATAAAAAGATAAAGGAAAATAAAAATAAAACAATCAATTAAATACATTTAAAAAAAAAAACAGAAAAATTAAAAATTAAATAAAACAAAAAATAGAAAAGCATTCATTAAAATATTTAATGAAACACTGATCAAACAAAAATAATAAATAAAAACATCTTGAGAAATATATTTTAAAAATAAAAACCAAAATAGAAAATTAAAATTAAGTTCTTCAAATATTTAATGAGAAAATACAAAAATCAAAGATTAAATAAAAAATGGATAAAATGAAACAAACAGCAAAATAGTAATTTATTTTTCACGTATAGTTTATAAAAAACACTTTGTTTATACTTTGTTAGATCATTATTGTCGTTCATTCAATATTTTCAAGTTTTTCTGTTCTTTTTCTATTTAAAATGAGTTTATTTGTGTTTTATTTTTTCTGCCTTTAGCTCTTTATTACCCAATATCTCTACAGTGTAAGTCCATGTAATGACACATTGTTCTTTCTCATCTGCTCCACTTTTCATTCATTCATTCATTCATCTTCAACCGCTTATCCCGGGGTCGGGGGTCGCGGGGGGACTGGAGCCGATCCCAGTGTTCCACTTTTATTATTCTTAATTCATATTCAACAAGTGAAAGAAAAATCTATATTAAACTCAGATTATTGAACCTTTGCTCTATGAAATTACTTAAAACACTTGAAACTTTCCGTCTTTGTCGTCTCTCATGTGTCGGTTCAAAAGCAATAATACATTCTTTTATTTTGGAAATCCAAACTTGAACATTTGCTCCATAAAGGACCGAAAATACCCCCGAAAAACCTCATGACCCAAGGAAAAGAGCCTCGTTAATCGGGTCTGTGTGACATTTCTGCTTGACATAATTGCTCTGGTACCACGATAACCTTTTAACTCCTCAGGGACGTCAACACAAAAATGCTGCAGGGATCCACGCTTCATAACAACCGACTCCCCAGAGGCAACATCCCTCCCTCGAGGGCCGACTTCCAGATGGCAAACTGCTAAAAAAGGGCAATTTTGTGCATTTAGTTATAGTCAATACAAGCAATGATGCGGCTAAATATGCACACAAATACACGCAAGGTCAGTTAGGTCGGGACGAGGCGGTTAGCCCTGTGAGGTCACGTCCAAAGGTCAGATGTCTGAGACGTGTTTTATGTCCAGAAGTCAGTCACACAGGATTCATGACTGGAAACCAGGGGGACGGGGGACATTTTCTCTGGGGAACCAGGAGACGGACGGTTGATTTAAACACATCCGAGTGCACACTAACAGACCTAAGTCCATTCATAACACATAGGATCCATAAGGACAGCAACACGACGCATCTGTCTGCTCCTGCGTGACCATTAATGGTCATAAACACAAAATCAGCCTGAGCTGACTGCGCAGGAATGTCCTCCACTTATAAGGACTAAACTGCAGCTGAACGGTGGACGGGTCGGGGGTTAACGTATGATGTGTAAATGACCACTTGCCGTGAGCACACTCGAACGTTTGAGAGGTAAACATCATCATTATCATAATAAAACCTAAACAATACTGGCTTGTTTGACTGATGAGGTGGAAAAGCCATTAAACTGATACCAATCATAGGAGTTTTACAGAAGGATCAGTCTGTCATGTTAATGCAGGAAGTTCACTTTTGGTGCATTCACTTCACGTCACTCTGCCTCACTTCCTTACAGTTTAAATGGCTAATTTGTGATATTTGGATTTTGTTTTGAACAGCATGTAAGAGGAAATCTTATGGACTACAATGTTAACAGGCTGATGCTCAGCAGGTTTAATGTCTACCATGTTAGTTATCTTAGTTTAGCGTGTTAGCATGCATTGTATTTGTTAACTAAACACAAAAAACAGCTTATGGCCATTAATTTTTCAGGTCATGTACAGTATGTGCTCATTAACTTGTGATGATGGAGCTGGAGGAAAAGTTATTACAAACTGTCTGAACCGAGCCCCAACTACAGCCACTTCCTGGTTGATCCAATCAGGAAGTGCCATGTTTTAGACTCATCGGCTAGTAGTTGTCACATCTCCTTCACATCTTTACTTCACCTCATTAAATAAGATATCCCTTCATTAGTCCCACAAAGGGAAAGTTTCCTTTTATCACTGGAGCAAAGTGGTTAGCAACCACAGAAGCATCAATAAGAAACAATACATTCTAGATAAATATAGAAAAATATGCACAATATAAACACAGGGAAAATAAAATATAAGAATAACTAGAACAATATATGTAAATGCTGCTATACTACACTGTCACTTTATACCACCACTACATCACTTATTTGTGGTACTGTAACTTACTGCTGCTACACTTTACACTGTCTCTTCATATCACCACTACATCACTTTATTTATTTATTAATGGTTTACTGTAACTATCTGCTGCTACACTTACTGTGCTTTAGGACATGCTGCTACATTTCACTGTGGTTTACTGTAACTGACTGAAGTACGAAATGCTGCTACACTCCACTGTGCCATACTGTCACTTAGTTCTGTAGGAAATGCTGCTACATTTTAACATTTTTAACGCTTAGAACTTATCGGTCCTTCTCACTTATTAGTTTGTACTTATTTCATTTCAATCTGCTGCTAAACTGCACGCTGCGTATTGTTGTATATTGTATATAACTACGCTTAACCACGATGTCTGTTGCACTCTGTCACACTTAGTTCATTTGCTTTATTTTGATTTGATTTATGTTTCTGCTAATTGTTACTCTGATCCTTTTCCACCTTTGTATTGAAACTGTTGCACACTAATTTCCCTTGGGATAAATAAAGCTTCTTGAATCTTCAATCTTGAAATGTCTTAAATTTACACCGAGGCACAGAGGAAGAATGTTACTATAGCACATTGGGATTGAAGGTATTTCCCACGGTGAAGTGAACCCAGTTGGTGAACATTATAGTGCAGTTATTGTCTTTATTATTATCATTGTTTTGTATCATGATGTTTTCTATCAAGGTCAGGGAAATGTGGTTTGGAAAATCCTTTTTTTGAATACATTAGAGCCACGACTTCAACCCCGCCCGACGACTGATGACGGACTGAAACGCCGACTCCAAGGCTTCATCAGCCAACATCAGTGTTGAGCCTGTGGGAAATAACCAGAGGTTTCCTTCTTTCTTTCTTTCTTTCTAAGCGTTTCTCAGTCTATGATGTAAATCCTTGGTTTCTGTATGTTGAGTAACACAACAGTCGAGCTGTGGATAAGTGCTGGGGGGATTGTGGAGAGGAGTCACATGGGGTTTTTGCAAATGGTGACATTTGGTAGTCGTAAAACACTGATAGCATCCACTGGGTTCATAAACATTGGGTAGTGTGTTTTTGTTACTTTGATGCCCCTTGTGTAAGGGGCTTTGATGTGACTGTTTATGTGCTGAAGCGATCTGGAGACAGGGGGAATGCTGCGGACCCGGTTGTGGTAGCGTCTCTCCTGTGTGCATGCAGCTTAGTAAAGACATGATTGGAGAAACACTGAGGACCCCAGAGAATTTCTTCCACAAGCCTCACTAATGCTTTTGCACAGCTCTGCAGAAGAGAGGGGGAGGCTGTCAGAGCAGCAGATAAGCACCTGTGGTTCATATATAGGTGTAATGTAACAAGCCCAGTTATCTCTTGTGTAAAATCAAAACCGCGCCTCTATACAACAACTTAAAATGCACCGACTAAACCGTAGGATTTCAAAAAAACACAAGTGAAGTGAAACAAACGACTTGATCTGCGATGCTCTGAGAGCAGGCATGTGGTCCTATAGGTAACGCCTTCCCCTGGCACGTCTTCTAAAGGGCATGAGAGATGAGAGGCTGCAGCCTACCAAGACACCTGAGCCTGCGTTTAGCCTTTACACAAACACGCAACTCATTTATATTGCATGAGAAAAAGAGAGGCAGCGTACGCGCATATAGGTGGTTAAAGGATCCGCCCATTGGGAACAGTGGGTGATTCCCTCAACGCCTCCTATTGTTGCGCCCTGCAGGCACCGACAAACAACACTGCCTGCCATGTAAATCTCATTATAGAACAAGTGTTGTGTTTTGTAACGTCTGGCGTACACCTTTGAGATGATTCACAGAATAAAAGAAAAGTTAAAGAGAGTTGAAAAGCGACAACGTCACAACGCTAACTTGACAGCAGCACAATGCCGCAGCCGATCCTCCTCACTCACACAGTTCGCACACTCTCACCGGAGAAAACAAGAGGTGTTTATCCCTCTGCATTGTGCCACGTGTTTTCATCCTCTCTCAGCAACCTGTTCGCACAGAATACCAATGACAGAGGCTGTGTGTGTGTGTGTGTGTGTGTGTGTGTGTGTGCGTCTGAGGTTACAGGCAGCAGCGAGGCGGATCAGAAACCTGAACCTGACATGTCTGTCTGCGGGGGGAACACAAAAACAAGAGCGGCAGCGCAGGAGACAGACATTCAGCGTTTATTAACAGAGTATTTACAGTCAGTGGGGAAACAGAGACAGCAGTGTGTGTGTGTGTGTGTGTGTGTGTGTGTGTGTGTGTGTGTGTGTGTGTGTGTGTGTGTGTGTGTGTGTGTGTGTGTGTGTGTGTGTGTGTGTGTGTGTGTGTGTGTCTGTGTGTGTGTGTGTGTTAAGTCTGTGAATCCTTGTAGAGAACATTTGCCACCAGCGCTCTCACTGCTGTCGGGTCCTCAGTGTCTGTGGAGGGGAAAGATAAACATGGTGATGACCACTGACATGAGGAAGTCTGACCAGATAAACTTTATGAAGACTTTCTTACCGGTTAAAACTTCTTCTTCTTTGGTAGGAAGTCAAACTACAGCGAAACTAGACGGAAATTAGCTGCTGATTGAATGTAGGAGGAACTGTCTATAATTAGAAACCTTCTCACGTTGTGATGAAGAAGTGACAGACCCTTTTTTAACCTTCCTGTGTATTTAAACTTGTACGTAAGAATTGCGATACGTTGTTTCTAGCGGCCTCTTTGGCGGTAAGATGTAACTGCAGGCAAGTCAGTCCTTTCAGAGCCTCCATCTTGTCATGTTCACGGTCGCTATGTGTGTTGACTTGCCTTTGTTTTGTTGCTCTTGTGTAAACATCATTGAAACGCATTCACCTCTCTACTTCTATATGTCCCCTATATGTCCCCCTCTTAAATCCATACACACACACACACACACATACAAGTTCCTATTACACTTTTGCCCTTACTACAAGCCTGACTCAAGTCGGAAGTTCACAATTTTCGATTACAAGTGAATGCAGCATAACCGGCAGTGATGAGCTCCAGCAGCATGTCTGCACAGACTCGGAAATGGAAATACTCAGCAAAAAGGCAAGAACAAGTGCTTTCATTAGTGGGTCAGATGATCAATCACCATTGCTTTAACTCACTCTTTGATAGACAGGAACTTAAAAGGCAATTCAATAGATGAAAATCTTTTGGAGTAAAACTTTAAGAGCGATATGTTTTAGTAAAACTGCATATGAAACACTTTGGTAGCCTAATGTTCACAGGGTTATGTCTGGGGTTGTTTTAGTTTCTTTACTGAGCGATCAAGCAGATTAGGCTTGTAGATGTTTTATTTCACGTAAAATGAATTTCTGATTAAAGTGAATTAATTTGAATCAATACGTTCGTTTGTCACTCTGATCGAAACTGGCCTATAGAGACGTGTCTTTCCGCAAAGGGCCCGCCCACGAGCGAAACAGCAGGAACAACTTTTGGATTCAAAAACAAAACTTTTGGATTGTAAAACAAAAACTTTTGGATTGAAAAACAAAATCTTTTGGATTCAAAAAACAAAACTTTTGGATTCAAAAACAAAAACTTTTGGATTCAAAAACAAAACTTTTGGATTCAAAAACAAAATTTTTGGATTCAAAAACAAAAACTTTGGATTCAAAACAAAAACTTTTGTATTCAAAAACAAAACTTTTGTATTCAAAAACAAAAACGTTGAGATTCAAAACCAAAACTTTTGTATTCACATCAATACATTTAAATAACATTTTTTACGTGCAATAAAACACTTTTTTGATTGCAGTGTTTATATATTTATAGCTTTGCTCTTAAACACATTAGTTTTCTTTATAATAAAGAAACAAGTGGACGAATATTCCCTCCTCCAGGCCTCTCAGACCCATTTTTATTCCCTTCAATTCTCCACAGTCTCTTTTTTCTTTACTGCAATCTCTCCTCTTTTCTGTTCCAGTGTCCCTAGGGTGCTACATCAGACATTTTCCACACTAGGTTAGGTAACAAGCCTGCAAACTCCCAGTCAAAAGAATCACAACAGGCCCAGAGGTTGAATTATTAACAGAGGCAGCAGCAGGAAGATAAGCAAACAGAACCACCAGGCCTCGGGACAAAAATCAGCTGGAAGCGGCATTTATCTTCTGCAATCACAAGTGCTGCTGCTGCTCACGCGTTGATGTGTCATCATCATTTTCTCCTCACTGAGCGTCTTTGAGTACAGAGAGAAAATCCATCTATTATTATTATTATTCTTATTAATCATTAAACTGTGCTTTTCTGACATGAAGCGGTTGACTCGCTGGTCATCCGTGCAGAGCGAGAAGGCTTATTTGTAACTTAATCAGATTCATCCTCCTAAATAAAACATTGAATACACGACATGCATGGAGGATGAAAAATGCACTGGAGCAGAGTAATGTTCTAACAAGGAAATGAACGGGGAATAAATAAGGATTGTGCTCGCTCACGATGATTAACAGACCTAATGACTTAAACGTTGTGGTTTGGAAAGAAGCTGGACGGCAGAGAGAGGCGGGAAGAGAGCACCTTCTTACAGCCTCTCTGTAAAAACACTCTTTTCTGCACAGTTGACTGACAGCCTGCGGATTCATAAACACTTGCCTGTACAAATGAGAACAAAACAATTCACCAAACTCCCGTATGAACCTTGTTTCAGCTTGATGAGCGCCTGCTGTTCATGAGGAGGTGCACGTTCGATCGTTAGTATAATTGATGCTCCTAAACCGTTATAAAAGGCAGTCAGTGTCGGCTTTTTTTCACCTGGAGACACCTGGGTAATCTTTTAATGTCTCATTTGAAATGTGAGGGCCTATACCTGACTGTTAGTTCCTTTTAATTTTGTCTCTTTTTGTGTTTCCTGACTGTGACTATGTCTTTTCATGTATGCCGCTGTCTTTCTTGGCTGGGTGTCCCTTGACAAAGAGATTCTCAATCGTACAAATTGAAACACACGCTGCAGGAAATCAGCAGAGGGAAGTGTTATTCTTTTCTAAAAACATGAATGTGTCAACAGAGCATGAAGAAGGTTTGACATGAGGTTAGATGCTAAAACAAGTCTACAGTGACAAGCATAAAGTTATAATCCCTAATATTAGCGATACGTTGTTTTTAGCTGCCTCTTTGGTGGTAAGATGCAACTGCAGGTGAGCCTCTGGGACTTCATCTCCCAGAATGCCTTTGGAAACCGAACAGTGTCGACTGTATGACGTCAGTAGATCGGCAGCTCTCAACTGCAGTGATGCTGCGCGATGCCTTCACATGCTCCACACTGACAGGAGGCGTCACTAACTGTGCAGCCCATTTGATTTTAGCGCGGGAGAGTCTCCGCAGACACTACAAGTGCTTTCATTAGTGGCTCATATGATCAGTTACGATTGTTTTAACTCTTTGATGGATAGGAACGTAAAAGACAATTAACTAGAGGAAAATCTTACGGACTACAATGGTAACAGGATGATGCTTAGCAGGTTTAATGTTTGCAATGCTTATGGCTATTCAGTTTTCAGGTCATGTACAGTATGTGCTCATTAACTAGTAATGATGGTGCTGGAGAAAAGTTATTACAAACTGTCTGACAAGATGGCGACTCGCATAGGCGAGGCAATTCGAAGTTAAGAGAACAGATCTCGACGTAGAGGCTACATACATTTTTTAAACAGTCTATGGGCTCAACTCAATTTCATGGCAATCAAACAGTTGTTGTGAGAGAGAGAGGGGGACAGACTGACTTTAGCCACTCACAAATATGCAAATGAACTCATAAAATCGGAAAAATATGTCGAGACACTAGGACAAAATTGGTGAATGTGACAAGTTAAATCACTCACAGTTGAATCTGTTTATACGAGTTGTTCCTGCAGGAGGCCTATTAAAGTTGCCAGCAGAATCTTGTTAGCAGTAAAAACCTGTCATGTGGGGAGCATTTCTATTCTTCCCTCCTCATTAATATTCAGGTCAGAGAACTGGAAGTTACAATAAATAGTCACAGTTGGTCTCTTGTCCAGATACGACAACAAACAAGAGGAGATGTCGCTTTGAATTTGACGGAGGACGCTCTAATCTAAACCGAATTACTCTCCTCTGAAGGTGTTGGCGTACTCACCGACTCCCAGCGCCTTCAAGTGGCTCGTGAACTCGGGTCTCTCCTCCAGGACGCGCAGCATGTTCGTGGACTCCATGCGCTCCAGCTGCACCTTCCAGTAGATGTAGATTTTGTGGTTGAAGCTCACGTACACCAGACAGGGGCTGTTCTTACCCTCCTTACATGTGTACTGACCTGCAACACGCCAAAAACACACAATACATATATTATAGATGTGTTTATACTTCATCTGTGGCTGGCATATACCGTAGGGTGACATGTGAATGCCAATGAACACATCAGCGACCCTGTGCTGCCCTCGCTGCTAATGTGTTTTTCTGTGGCAGAGAACAGCCTCCACAGAAGCAGAGGAACCAATCTAATCTGACATAATGATCTCACAGAGCGGGCAGAGAGCAGCAGAGAGGGTGCCTGTTTAATGCACACACACTCGGGAGGTGCAAAGACACAAACCCCAAAGGAGTCAGGCAGATCAAACAAAGTGTCTTTCTTTAATCCACTCACTTGTGTACATGTCATATTAGCTCCCTCAAATATACCGAGGCTTTTTTTTGACAAAGAAAAAGGAGGAAGAGCAAAGACCGGTTGAATCCGGAAGCTCAACGTTGCCACCTACTGGTGTCACACGGTGTTTGAAAGTCTCTTACCATCTGGGGGCGTGTTCACAAAAGATCTTAAGGCTGAGAGTAGGTCCTGACTTGCTGATTTAGGAGGAACTCTTTGAAATAAGTGGCGTTTCACTGCTAATTTAAGGACTCCTAACGTTTTAAGATAAGTTTGTCTCCTCCTCCGACCATTGTTTTGTCTTGATATCGATGAGTTGTTGTTCTCACCAGCGCTGCGTCTTTAAAAATGGCGCTCACAACATTTACGTTGCTGTAGTTGGTCACGATAACCCCGCCCCCAGCCCCTGACGTAAGCAAGACCTTGTTCCAGTGCCGGTTCTAGACCAGCAAGGAGTTGGGGCCGCTCGGGAAACATTTTCCTCGCCGAGAGCCGGTTCTTGGGCTGTCCAAACACGAAGAACTGGGTCGTGATTAGGCACTGGACCTCAAAATTGGCTGATCAAAAAGGGGTATTACAGTAAATGAGGCAGGAGCTAACACGGCTGCTGCAGCCAACATTTTGGAGAGATCAAATGATAGTGAGCTTAAAAAAGGTATCGTCTTAATGGAGATGGCTTTATGAACATGGTAGAGTTGTTCAGGGATGACATCACATCACCAACCAATAAAAACCACCCAATATCACCGCAGATTAAAGTTGGTACAACTCTCCGCTGTTTGACCACGGGGGAAATGCAGCTCAGACGACCTTGACGTCTCTCAGCCGTCGTCAGGAGGATTTTGATCCAGAGGATAAACGTCCTATCCAGACCCCACATAGTGCTGCAGTTCATTCACTTCCCCATTAAAGTGTTAAATTCACTCTTAGGGACTCATTCCCTCTCAGCCAATCACTGTGGGCATAGAAGGGATGGACATGAGGTCGTCCATAGCAACGAGGTCGACCCCGGCCTCTAGTCTTGTCTTAGGAGTCCGTCCCACTCCTTAGGAAAAGTTGGTCTTAGAGGTTTTGGGAAGTGGTTTGAAGAAAACTCTCAACTAAGAACTTTCAGTGCTCCTTAGGAGAACCTTTAGCACTAAGAGCAAATGTTTTGTGAATACGGCGCTTGAAGCACAAGAGACGAGCACACAGGAGAACATCTGAGCGCCCTCACCTGCACAGAAGGCGTTAACGTTCTCATCAAACTGGAACCGCACCACTGTCCGATTGTGGTCGATGATGTAGGTTTGACCGTCCCAGGCGCACGCCACCACCTCCTCTCTGCCGTCTCCCTGGGAAAGCACAAAATGCACATTCCTCGCCGTGATTATCAAAACAAACGCAACACCTCCAAACGTTCATATAGTGCTGAAATTATGAGGTGGATCACAGGGTTTCCAGAGTCAAAGTCAAGCACTTTTCAAGCTTTTACAGCACCTTACAGCTGTGGTAACGTGCATATTTATATGCAGTATATACAGTATATACAGTACACTGGTTATTGCACTTTTTCAGCACGTTAACTTAGATGCTATTGTGCTATAAACAACCAAAACGATGTTATTATGTTGAGAAATCAAAGGTAAACGTTTCATGTTTCTAAGTAGACTTGGCATCCCTTTAACCTACATTTCAAGCTCTTTTCAAACCTTGAAAACAAAACATTAAAGTGGTTTTAAGGTTTTTCAGCACCTGTAAGAAGAACCCCCGGAGTTAATTAATTCCTTTTTCTATTTGGTGAAATAGAAACTACAGGCGTTATCAGTGTTATCGTGCCGTTTTCAGAATGTGCTGGATGTGTTCAAAGGACTGAATTCATCAAGTTTTCATATTGAAAGCTACAAATAAAATGAGAAGCATTAAACATTTGAATGATAACTCTTTCTGCAGACACGGTGACCAATTTGAAGTTTCGCTCAGAGCTCTTATAAAAACTAAAGTCCAACCACGCTTCATCTGCTGTTAAATTATTCCTTCAAATCATTCCTAAAACAAAAAAGCCAAACATCTCAAATATGAGGATGTGAAGCTTTTACCTGTTTTATATCATTTAAACACAATATGTTTTAGAGAAATTCATCTATTTCTAATTCAGCTCCCTGCCTACCCTCAGAAGCCCGCACCCTGCTGGTCGGTCTGGAAAGCATGTTTCCTTTAAATCACCAAATCAACACCGTTCATCACAGCCAGAAACTGTGAACACAGACATTATCATCAGGTTTTCAACTTTCCAGTCGTCGATGCGTAACTTTCTGTCAGGAAAAGGAACCAAATCTTAGCTTAAAGTTGTTTCTTTTTTTATTCGAAGTCTCGTTTAAAAATGCAGCAAAAATAAACAGTTTGCGTGAACCAGATCCAATTCAATTCAATTCAATTTTATTTATAGTGCCCAATCAAAACAAAAGTTATCTCAGGACTCTTTACAGAGTAGGTAAAGACCACACTCTATGACTTATTATCCTGTAAAAAAACAATAAATTCTGCGCTCCTCGGTGCAACTGGGAAGCTGTGATTGACTCTGCTGAACACAAAAGTCACCTGACAGAAACTCAGTGAAACAGAGACGAGAGGTTGCAAAACTGTAAATAGCTCAATATACAGTATGTGGCATGTGGATACTCCTTTTTGTCATTATTTTTACCAAATGTGGGCGCATGAAAACATGTAATCGACAAAAACTGCTCGAGTTTGGGGGAGACGAACTCACAGTGACGTCGAGCTTCTGCAGCGCAAACAGCTGGTGATCCACCTGCACCGACCACAGCAGCTGCTCCGAGCTGTCCATCAACTTCAGGGTGCCTGCAACGACAAGGTAAAAGAACAAAGAAGAAACATCAACCATTCATGCTTTTCTCGGTGTCTCCCCTTCTTCTTCTTTGTCCGCGTCTATCAAAGATATTCAGGCCTTTACTCCCCTTTCTGGAAAACATGGAGGCAATGAAAACCAGAGCTTCATCTTTATTCCAGAGTGACCTTTGACCTTTAAGCGCCTTTGCCCTGTTTCAATGTCTGACTTTTGACGGATGGCAGCGACTGTTAAGGTTCTTTTCTCAAGTTTTTTTTATTCTTGTTTGCTTTTCTTGGGTAAAAAGGGAACTGCTTTGTACGCGTAACTTTTAATGTTTTCGGTGTGTTTTTTAATATATTTCCCCTGAGAAAAGCAAAAAAGGAGACTACATGAACACGTCTCAATAAAAGTGCTTTATGACAGAACTGTGAACGGCTCTGTGAGAAACTAAATTCATTCAAGTGCACATTTTCTGTCTCCATGAGTCGGACAGCAACAACAAGGTGAGAAAATCAGCGCATCACACTTCCACGTGTTGGTATCTCTGACAAATAATCCCTGAAATGCTGCTGAAATACAGCCAGTAATCTCGTCTTTTCACGTCTAAACCGTTGTAATGTATTTCTCTCTCTGTGTGTCGGCTCATCAAGGTGTCTCCAAAGAGGGGGATTGTGAGTGTAACACCGTTGGCAGCTGGACGCCTTAAGTGATGATAATCCCGCTGGATCCTCTCTTCTTAAATATTGATGGACCCACCCGCTGCTCTCAGAGCTTGTTTGCCAGTTATCTGCTGCCTGCAGGCGGATCTTTACGCCGGCTGACGTATGCAGCAGGGTTTAACACATAAACTGTGAATCACTACTGCTGCAACACAAGACACAAGGCTCTCACTGATGCTTTTCACCTTGTTGAACAAATCCTTTGTGCTGAAGGTCTTGCTAAAAAAAAATTTTCTGTATACGTTATTGCTAAAAAATGTTTTTATTTGTATGTGTTATTGTTAAAAAATGTTTTTTGTATATGTTATTGTCATGATATCCTGTCAGCCATTACTCATTATAAAACCTATGTAAAAACTAAAAACTAATCTTTTTTGCAAGCTTTTAATTATGTTTAAAGAATGTGTTTTATATCTGTCCTGTTTGTTTTAATAATTTTTATTATCATTATTATCACTATCTCCTCCACACTGTGGTGTGGTGGTTAGCACTGTCGGCTGGGGCCCTTCTGTGTGGAGTTTGCATGTTCTCCCCGTGTCTGCGTGGGTTTTCTCCGGGTTCTTCCCACAGTTCAAAGACAATAATTGATGACTCTAAATCACCCGTAGGTGTGAATGGTTGTCTGTCTCTGTTCGTCTCTATGTGTCCTGTGATAGACTGGTGTCCTGTCCAGGGTGGACCCCGCCTCACGCTCAATGTCAGCTGGGATCGGCTCCCAGCTGACAGGGACAACCGGTTGAAGATGAATGAATGAACATTCTGAGCAGTATGACCAAGGAAACAAAAAAATACAGACCAACGGAAAATTGTATAATTACACATCAAGAAAAGTAAAATAAATAAATAAATAAGAAAAAGCAAATAGAAACAAAACAAACAAAAGAAGAAAATGCAGGACCTTACTTGAGGTAAGGTTTGTGTAGTGCTCCTCTAACTGACTGTCACCCCTGATCCAGCAATTTCAGTTCATCGTGTTCAAAGATGATGTTAAAGTGTTTAAAGGTCATGACTCACCATCTAAAGTGCAGAGAGCGAACAGTCCACACGTGGAAGATTCCTCTTTGGAGCCTGATGAGAAACAGATGAACCTGAGTCTTTTCCATGTGATTGTTACGGCTGCAGGTAACTTCTCTTACATGTACAGTAACGACTAAGTTGCACACGGTTCGGTACCTTTACTGATGCTGCCGATCAGATGAGTGGAAACATTCTTGTTGTGTATCCGCCCGGTGGTCAGATGGAGAATTACATCTCTGGAAGATCCCTCACTGTGTGCAGACAAATCAAAGTTTGTCATTACTGTCACCAGTCACAGTTTCTAACGTCTGTAACCGTGGTCTGTAAGTGCACAGGGGTACCTCCCAGGGGTGGCGGGGGCTTCCTCTCCAGAGCCGCTGGAGTCCTGTTGTGTCCAGGAACACAGCAGAATGGCGTAGCCGCAGCCCGGCTGAGACACCATCAGCTCTGGTAAACCCTCCGGACCCGGGTTCACTGACAAACTGTCCACCTGCACCACAAACATCAACAACATCATTAACCAACATCATTAACCATCAGACTTATTAACCATCAGGCTTATTAACCATCAGGCTTTCACTTTGTGTTTATGGAGAAATCAATCATTCATTCATTAATAAGGATATTTTCCTGTAACAATACACTAAAGGAAAGTTGCAAAACTGCCAAAAAAAAGATGTGAAGCGACTTAAAAAATCCTGCAAATCACAAAGATATAAAATAACTAAACTAAAATAACAGCAAAAAGCCACAAAATTACAACGGAGAGGTGAATCGTGTCGCATAGTGAAACTGCTAAGAATAGTTGTAAAACTTCTACAAAAAGATCTAACAGGACAACTACAAAAACAACACCAAATAACTACAATCTAAACAAAATAACCAAAAACTGACTATGAAAAGACAAAAAGCAACTAAAAATAGATGCAAATCAATCACGGTGATACAAAGAAGAGAAACTACTAAAAGAAAGTTTCAAACCCACCAAAACAAGATGTAAAGTGACTAATTGATGCGAAACAACATAAAACCACTACAATCTAAACAAAATGATCATAAGGAGACCAAAAATGACTATGAAGTGACAAAAAGATAGTTAAAATGTATACAAATAATCATAAAGATGCAAAATAACGACAAAATCATCACAAAGAGACACAAAATTACTATAAAGAGACAAGAAACTACCGAAACATTGTTGCAAAACCATTAAAAAAGATGTAACTTTGCAACAATTAGACCGCTTATTTGTACTTTTTTATGCATTTTTTGATATGTCTGTGTTGTTACTGTGTGTAATGCTGCTGCTACACTTTAATTTCCCTGCTTGGATCAATAAAGTCTATCTATCTACAAAATGAGCACAAAACAACCCTAAATCCAGATCTTGATTGTTTGTTGTTTGAACTGTATCATATGAACTGTGTGTGCCAGTTATTAAACCCAACTCTTTACGACGTGCTGCTCAGTTAAAGTGTGTGGAGATAAGGATGAATGTTGGAGTTGAGGTGTACCTGCCCCTCCAGAAGCCATTTCTTCAGCAGGACCAGCTGTCCGGACGCCGGCTCTGAACCGTCGGACGGCTCCTCCCAACGGAAAGCTCGCACCACTCGGTCCGTGTAGCCGACCACCAGCTCACTTCGGCCGTCACCGTCTACCGCACAGACACACAGACACACGCTGCAGTCAGTTCAAACACAGCAAACATATGTAACACATGAGAAAGTAATTTACCGATGTCACTGATGAGGATGACTTTGGTGTTGGCAGGGATGTGTTGGGTGAAGAGGGGCTTCTGCTCGTCAGACGACATGAACTCATGCTGACTGGAGGAGTCAGATTTACTGGCAGAGGCAGCCGTCAGGTCAAAGAGGTGGAACCAGCCCTCTGCACCAACAGCTACCACAAAGTTCTGTCAAACAGGGAAGAAACATACAATGTTGGGAACATCACCTACATACGTTAGGTTAGGTGATACGTTTCTCACTCTGTACCTTACCTTTCCTTTGTTGCAGACATCTCCAACTGCAACACAGGTCAGCTGCCAAACCAAGACACATGATATGAGTGATAAGTGATAGTAATGTAAGGGATACATCTATGTAATCATCAAGGGTGTCCTCCAGTTTTCTGTACTCACCATGCCCACACAGGTTCTTGTGATCCAGGGTTTGGAGTCGTCATTCTTGTACACGAGCAGCTTTCCGTTAGTGTCCCCGACAACCAGCTCATTCAACTGCAGCGAATGGAGACAGACAGACGTGGATGGATTACTGAACGGGCCTGACTCAGAAAATGTTGCCGAAAAAAACCCCAAAAGATCATAAAGAAATGCTCAATGACTGTAAATAGACACTAAACAAACACGTAGAGAAAACAAATGATGAGAAAGACACGCAAAATGATTCAAAATAGATACAAAACCACCACAAAAAGATGCAAAATGACTAAAAATAGATGCAAAACGACCACAAAAATATACAAAATGATTCAAATTAGTTACAAGACCAGCACAAAAAGATACAAAATGATTCAAATTAGATACAAAAGCACCACAAAAAGATGCAAAATGACTAAAAATAGATGCAAAACCACTACAAAAGATGAAAAATTGCTAAAAATAGATGCAAAACCACCACAAAAAGATGCAAAATGACTTAAAATAGATGCAAAACTACCACAAAAAGATGCAAAATGACTAAAAATAGATGCAAAACCAACACAAAAAGATGCAAAATGACTTAAAATAGATGCAAAACTACCACAAAAAGATGCAAAATGACTAAAAATAGATGCAAAACCAACACAAAAAGATGCAAAATGACGTAAACGGTTTTTCAAATGTACCAAATGTCAAATAATTCAAATTATTAGAATACACGAAACAACAGGATTCACAAACAAAACTAAAATACAGGACATTAGTTCAATAACACAAAACACAACACAATCACGAACACACACACACACAAGGATTTATACAGTTTGTTATAAAATATATACAGAGAAGTTTTAAATCTAATATCGTTTCAAAAACACGCATTTGCATAAGAGGGCAATTTCTTTGTATATATAATTCTATGAATAGAAAATGTAGCTAAGGTAACGCGCATATGAATGAAATACTAAATGTAATATTTAGGTTTAGTCACATGTTCACATTGGAAAAACTAATATTCTAAGGTTTCTGCAGAAACTATATTTATCATTGATATCGTGTAAATGCATCTTTTAATGCTGTGTTCATCTGTGAACACATGAAGCTAGGGTCAGAAATAAAGAGTTATTACACTTACACCGTCGTTGTCTGCATCTCCCAAACAGATCGCGTGAGGAAACAGAGTTCCTGCGAAATCCAAACTGACCCGCTGAACATAATTCAAAGAGCGCATAACTTTAAAAAGTTATATTTATATCTTAAACATCCTTCTAATACAGCTGTTTTATTAAATACCTCTTTGTTTAACCACCTCTGAGCCTGTAAATGCTCATTTTATGGCTAAATAACCGCTGTACAGTTACTTCCGCCTTTCTAGTAAACAAAAACCACGTGACCTGAGGATGTACGGCAGCTCAGTGAAGACAAACTCTATTACTCTGTTTCGCGAACATTACACGTAAATATAATAATTACTGTAGTAAAATGTTATTGAGATAAAAACGCACTAAACCTTGCTTTTTTATGAATAATATGCAAGTATTTAACGGCTGGAGTCAGTGAAGTTGGACTGGCGCCTTCTTTTTGTCATAATAAGAGTGAAATGGTGACACCCAGCGGAGGATGTGTGTAAGTGCACCCAAAAGAATAAGATTATTTTATGATTTTATTAAGTAGTTTTAATTTTTTTAACAATAATAAAATTAATAACATACAAAAGAATATCAACACTAGACAATAATAATAATAATAAAAAAACATTTAATAATAACAACAATAATAATATTATTAATAACACAAATGACAATAATATAATAATAATACATATTATAATACATATAATAAATTAATAATGGTAAAATATCTAATACCCAAAATAGTGTTAGGTGTTTTGATAATATATATATATATATATATATATATATATATATATATATATAAATCATATTCACACTGGTGTTGATTTATTGATTTTAAGAATGGCTTTTATCCATTATTGCAAATGTATTCTTCAGAAACCTTACACAATTGCAACAAATAATAAATTAAAAACAACTTTGCTTGTACACATTTGTTTGAAAATATATTGCCAATATGTCCAGAAGAAAAAAAACAATAATCTATTTATCTGTAATTTCACACACGCACAAAAGTAGTTTTTTTTTTTTTAATCAGAAAATCTTCCTTTGAAATCACAACAGTACATAAAACATTTAGGACTCCATCCCCAGCACATTAAACACCTTTAATATATTTAAACTGTGCAAGATAATTAGCTGAACTGCTGATTGTTTTTGTTTTATTTATTTAGACATATACATACATACATATATATATACCTTTATTATTTGACATGTCATAGTTGTGTGAGCTGGGGACATAAAGGTAAGCGCCGCTTTTGTCCTCAAGAGGGCGACGTTCAATTACAACTCTCCATGTCAGGCAGAAAGCATCACAGAGGAGGCACAGAGAGGTATTTTAAAAGTGCCATAATGCTGAGTGTATGTTTTCTTTTTAAGCTTTCATGTCCTTTTTTTTTATTTCTCCTCACTTCATTATGTTTCTTCTTGCTGTAGGCGACAAAAAAACACAGTAAAAGTTGGTCAAAAAAGTTTATTATAACTTGTATGAATAACTTATTGTAGAGTTTAGACCTCTAATGCATTTATCACTGAGCCCGTAACTGTTTACAACAGGTTTGTACATCATTATAAGAAACTCTAATGCTTTATTTACAAAATGTAGCTCAATACTGATGCATGCAACCCAATAAATGTGTCATTTTACAAACATCAACCTTATGTAAAATAATTCCACACATAAAGTATTTAAATATATATACATTACTAATGGTGCACCTGCCCAAAGGAAACAAAACACTGTCAGAAAGACTGTTTTTAATGAAAAACAAATTGAAAGATTATCACACACGCACACACGCACGCACACACACACACACACACACACACACACACACACACACACACACACACACACGCACGCACACACACACGCACACACACAAAGATGGTCTGGATGATATGGGTGCTTATGAGTTGTATTGTCTCCACACAGAGAAGTCCCCTGAAGAAAAGAAGAAAAAAAATATACAAAAAGTGGTTAAAGGAGAACTCGGGCGCCCAGATGTCATATTAATTATTACACTCAGCTATGACTGGAAAGCCCCTCAAGAAGGAGCGCCCTCCCAGCCTCTGGAAGACCAGCAGAGAGAGAGAGAGAGAGAGAGAGAGGGAGAGAGAGAGAGAGAGAGAGAGAGAGAGAGAGAGAGAGAGAGAGAGAGAGAGAGAGAGAGAGAGCGAGAGAGAGAGAGAGTCCTCACAAAGCGCTAATTGGACTCTGGAAGCACACTGACAGGGCATGGATAGGTTTCAGAAAGCCGGGCGACGGTGAAGGGGTGCAGGGGGGATGCTGAATAGAACCCACGCTTCTTTTCTAAACTCTCTTGCTGTGCCAAAAAAGGGCGAGAGGGAGAGGGGGGGGGGGGGGGGGGGGGGGGGGGGGGAGAGGGGGGGGGGGGGGTATTGGTGGTGTTGAACTGGGTTGATTTTGAATACCACTACCAACGCAGAAAACTTGCACAATTTATTACAATCCCCTCTTCAGGGCGCGTGCACGTGTAAAGAAACACACGGTGGGGGAGGGGGGCTGGACAGAGGTTATCTGCACGCACACACACACACACACATACACACACACACGCACACAAACACATACACACACGCTTGATGCGTAAAAAGTGGAGAAAAATACGCACAAACTTAAAAAAATCCTGAGTCTGATTAACTTTCTCTCTCTCTCTCTCTCTCTCTCTCTCTCTCTCTCTCTCACACACACACACACACACACACACACACACACACACACACACACACACACACACACACACACACACACACACACCGATAGAGAAGAACTTAATGCGAAAAAAAAACTGGAAAACGACGCACAAAGTGAAAAACAATGTTTCCCCCCCCCCCCCCCACCGTGGTTTACTGCGCACGCACGCGCAAACACACACGCAGCCAGGAGAGTGCAGCCTAATATAGATTGGTCTTGGTTTCGTTCCGCTCTGACAGACATGTTTTATCATTCTGCACTTGTTTCCAAAGCGACGATAATGGAGAGAACACGGCGCGTCCACGCTACTGTACCCGCGTCGAGTGGATCAAATCAGACACAAAGCCTCCGCCGAGCGGCTCCTCGGGGCCCCTGCGCACATTCGCGCGCCTCCGTTCCGCCTGTGCGGGGCTGATGATCTGCTTTAATCAAAGTGTAAAATTCGGCCTCTGATGCACAATGGTGCCTCAAATGAGCGGCATTCAGACGCGTCTGTAACGGGAACAATACGAACCAGAGTGAGTTGGAGCTGAAACGCCGCTCTCGCGTTAACGGAGGCTGTAAATCCGCGCGGTGAGCTGTCTTTCAGCACCACGGTCTGAACCGGAGCCCTGCAGAAATCACAGATATTTGACTTCTTATTCTTAATTCACGAGTGTTTTTCCTGCCTCAAGAAACACATGATTTATTCCTAAACACAAAAACACAAACTCTGAAACACTTCAACACTGTTTTCTCAACTGGTTTGAACTTTGTTTGTGCCTGAAATGAAACTTTGAAACTCATTTCCGAACTCACTTAAAACGTGAAGTGCGTCAATTTAGTGAAACGGAAACTTTTCGGATCTTTAGAAAACGTGAGTTTCATGTAAGAGTTTGATAGATCTTCATCAAAGTTACAGTCAAGTCGTTCAAAGATTCATTAAAAGGGCGAACGAGAGCGTTTCCGTGACACCTGGTCCCCAAAACCAACTACAAGAAGCATGAAATACACCTAATGGAAGTTAAAGTTTGTATTTGAACTCAAACAGGTCGTTTTCTGTTGTCCTGAGCAGAGCAGTGTGTTCGAAACCCTCCTCTCCGCTCTGCCGCGCACCTTCTGACACTCGTGATAGATAAAAAAGAAAAAAAAAAACTCACCATTGACTGTTTGTTTAGTGCTTCAAGTGGCACGCGTCCGGCGCGCGCAATGCACCGGCACCGGGGCAGGAGCCCAAGGTGAATCCACGCGACCGGGGGGCGTGGCCAGCCCCCCCATCCAAACGCATTGAAAAGCAGTGGCGTCTCTCCTCGAGCACTCAGAGCAGCTTTGAGAAGCGCGCGAGGCAGCAGCCCCAGCGGACTGCCCCCACTGAAACAAGTGCGCGTCAAACGGCCACACCACGTGAACGGCACGAGCGGGACGCACCGCCTCGAGACTTTGTGATTCTTTATAAGTTTGTTGTTGATTTTTTTTAAAACTGGGAATGGACTTCACAGCCAAGATGGAAATTAGCGTCAGCCAGCAGCAGCTGATGCCGCCCGCCTGTTTCTTTTCCGCCGCGGCGGCGCAGGGCATCCAGCTGAGCCCCAGCGGCAGCAGCCAGAGCAGCGGGAAGTCGGGGTCCAAGCAGCCCAAGAGGCAGCGCTCCTCCTCTCCGGAGCTGCTGCGGTGCAAGCGGAGGCTGAATTTTGCGGGTTTCGGCTACAGCCTCCCGCCGCAGCAGCCGCACGCCGTGGCCCGGCGGAACGAGAGGGAGCGCAACCGGGTGAAGCTGGTCAACAACGGCTTCGCGACTCTGCGGGAGCACGTCCCCAACGGCGCCGCCAACAAGAAGATGAGCAAAGTGGAGACGCTGCGCTCGGCCGTGGAGTACATCCGCGCCCTGCAGCAGCTCCTGGACGAACACGACGCGGTGAGCGCGGCGTTTCAGTCCGGCGTCCTGTCGCCCACCATGTCGCAGGGTTACTCCGCTGACATGAACTCCATGGCGGGGTCACCGGTGTCCTCATACTCGTCTGACGAGGGTTCCTACGACCCACTCAGTCCGGAGGAGCAGGAGCTGTTAGACTTCACCAACTGGTTCTGAGCATCCATACAAGGTGAGAAGACTTCTATGGTGTTAACTTCAGACACTGCTCTAGATAAACACCCATGATACACACCATGAACAAGTGTCTTAACATCTCCTTTCCTTCCTCTCACAGAAATATGGATCACCTCACTCTACTGTTGAAGTGCGCCTGGGATGGTCCCGGAGGAGGCTGACTGTCCTCAAGAACAAGACGCACTGTACACTGTCCTAAACGCCCGGTCCTCCCAGACTGACAGAAAGACAGACAGACAGACACGGCCTCCACGTCCTAAAAACATTTGGGGGGGAAATCAGGCCGGAGATCAGCGCCAAAGGATTAAAGGAAGACGGTTCTCCTGACAGCGTGGGAATCCACACTTCTGTGCATTTGACAAACAAACAAACAAACAAACAAAAAACCCTAAAGTGAATTCATGCTCTTCAGCAGCACATTGAAAAAAAACATTATTTAACACGTCGCTCTTCAACTATGCTAAACCCAATCACAGAACACCAACCCTTTGGTAAACCTCTCAGACCTGTTTGATTCAGAAAATGCTTCCAAGTCGCGGATTTATTCTATTAAATTCTATATCAAAACGCTTTTTTTGGAAATATATTAAGATATTTTTGTATGTAAGAGATTTATAGATGTTTTGTACAGATCCTTTTGTATATATTTTGTCTATATATTGCGAAGTTGCTTCTATACCTCTTGCCTATGTAGACGTGTAGTCTATTATTCCCTGGCTCTTCTGTTCATGAGGTTTTCCAGAAGGAGTTTGACACTCCGACATTTTATTCTAGCACCAATGTGTCTTATTTAATAGCAGAACCATGTTATTGCATTATGTCATGAAGTTCACAGTGATCAAAACTTATGCAGCTATTGTCCAAACAGAGCGCGATGGCCATGCATTGTGTCTTTATACTGCCAGCTCTATATTGTCTTCACACAAACAGAAAAAAAGTCTTATAACCATATTTTCTACACTCTAGTCCAAGAATAAAATGATTTGCTACTGAATTATTTTCTGTCTCCTTTTTTTTCCCGGGGGGTGTATTTAAAGGAGGGAGGGCACCACTGGTTACAGCTTTCAGCATGTGGCGGGGTCGTTAATTGGACGAGGGAGGGATGGAGCTGGAATATACTGCTACAACTTTTACGCACAGTCACGCACATTTTACGCACGGCGTATTCTCTTTTTAGTCCGTCAAAGTCACAACACAGTGGCTCGTTAAAGACTTTACTCACTCGGCCAAACCTCCATTTTTCCAAATCTGCCCCATTTCTTTTGTAAAATCAGAGATTATCAACAAAACGGATCTGTTTTATTGTAGTCACAAATGCGTAAAATTCAAATATATGCACTTTTGAAACCAGTAGTTGTAAGATACAGGCACCGATGAAATGTTTGCGTGTTAAAGCAACCAAACAGCAGCAGAGAGAGTGATGCTTTTCAGAAAATGTGTTATTTCTGTTAAGTTAAAACGGACTGTATGGCACGTATATTAAAACAGTGCGTTAATTGTTCCTCACATAAGAAATACAAGGTAAATTCACCCTCTCTAATGTTCGTGGACACAAACGGAATGAAACTTTGGAAACAAACAAACAAAGTTGCAGCCTCCAGATTGAAGTTTTTCTTTTATCCAAACTTCACAAATGAAGTGAGAAAAATTCACAATGAGAACTTTTATCTGCCGGCGTCCCTCGACATCAGCAGATGGAGGGAATGTGAAGTCACTTCGGCGATCACCAGTAGAGTTGGAGGTAGAGCTTGTGTTTTGCGCAAAACTAAGTTTGACAGGTAGGGCGGAGGCTGCAGCCGCGGGCGCGTGTCTGC
>NC_139845.1:4888707-4923707 GCF_963691815.1 Echiichthys vipera
ACGTTAGGAAAACAAATTCAAGCGTACAAACACGTGGTGGGGGGTTCTTTGCTGCAACAAAATTTTGAGGGAGAAACAAGCCAATCCTGTACATTACCTTTGCTTTGAAGAGCCTCACTTCTAACGAGCGGAAGTCCATGTTGGTGATTAGGGATCGCATAAACTCACTGGAAGAAAAGAGAAAAAGGATCAGTTGGTAAAAGTTGCTTCTGCAAAAGAACATGACGGCACAGTTTTTCAAATAAATAACTGATTTATAGTTGCATTTAAATAAACTGGGGGAAGAGAGAAGTTGAATCAAGAATTGCAGAGACTGTATAAAGAGAGAACGTAGTCTCTGCGATGCCATCAGGTTTCTGAAGAGCCATTGTGAAGCTCAGTGTTGGTGGCCTCCGGGGCCGTAGACATCTTGGCAGGGCCTAATGCCGCCTGCTTCCCAGTGCTCCAAAAATTGACAAAGAGGTGGAACTTGGATGGAGCTGAGGCGGGTCGAACGAAGCCTACAGTCTCCTGTGACGGCACATACTTCATACTTAGCTAGAAGTCTTAACTTTAAACCCGTGAGTGACCACCGGCAGACTAAAGCCAGCTAGCAAGTCTGTCCATCGGAGTCAGTCAGAGACGCAGAGCTGCTGCTGGCCACCAAGCCTGCTGTCCGGAACAATTTCTGTAACCTGTAGTTAAAGCATGGTGGAATTAGCAAGCTAACTAGCTAACTAGCGCATGACTGGCTAGTAGTTCCACTTTTGCTGGGAGAGCCTCTACTCTGAAAAATGGTCTAAAAAAAGTCCCACAAAACATGCCATGAAACAGTTTCTCCAGTCAGAAAATACTTTAAATGTTTATTTCTGCTGTAAAGTTTTTAGTATGACGGTCTAAGGGAAGTGACTCGCTTCTGGAGCCTGAAGTGGTCATTCAAGGAACTGAAGTTTTTGGGTGTTCCCATAATGAAACTCCATAGAGTCTCTCATTACTTCCTAGTGAACGGCCACTCCCTCAGTTTGTACTGCAGGTTTTTTCGTGATACATTTTGTCGTCTCCGAGCCCAGAGCAACATGATGACATCATCAGGTTTACTTCTCCGAGTCAGAAAAACTCCTCCATAGCCACAGAGCCACTTTGTCCAAACAGGGTTGTTGTTAATCACCATAAAAATAATTTGTAAAATCCGTCCAAAAATAGGAGTGTTGGTAAATACTTTGGTTGTCGCTGCGGACAAATCCAGGACAATTTGTTCACGGCGGCGGGTGTTTTTTTGGCGGGTCTGTCCCGTGCAATGTTGTGTTTGTGTATATGTGATGGTAAAGTGTTCTGAGCCCATTGTGGTTGCTCACAGTGGCCTGGCTGCCAAACAATACGTGGGCACACGTGGACATCCCGCCACAGTAACGGATAAAACTGCTCTGGTTTTGGGGGGCAGTGGGCTGGGGAGCGGGGGTGGGGGTGGGGTGGAGCTGATGCAGGGTGAGCCGGGGGAACTGTGGTTCGTGTGCAGGTTTAGGGAGGGGAATCAGCGACTGGGACACACTCTGGTGCAATGGGCAACAAAAATCTAGGTCCACTCAGATAATTAGAGGAAGACACGACCGATTGTGTTGGGACAGACCTCTCCTGTCCAGCGTGTGGCACAGCGACGGTCGTCCCTTCTCTAACGAGCGCCCGGTGTTAATGAGCCCCTCCTCGCCGTGTGCTCAATGGCCCTGCTAGAGCGAAGAATGGCCAAGCACTAGGCCAACGAGTGCAATGCATGCCTGAGTGCTCCCTGTGCTGTGATTGGCCCTTGTCCTCCAACCACGGTGCAGGCAGCGGCTTGATGGGGATGAAGCCAGACAGGGCAGCTAATGATCATTAATTGCACTTGGGTTTGCAGTAAAAGAGTCCAAATGCTGGTGTGCTAAGGACACTGGCGTGATAATGGCTAGCGTAAACGAGGGGCTAGGGCACTGGTGATGGACTGCGGGGAAGATAATAGCAGTCTAACCCATTTTCTTTTGTCGGCCCTCCTCTGGCACCCTGCTGTTGCCAACACAGAAGACTTCTCGCTTACGTAATGCCCAAAATTTTGGCGGCCTCCTCAGTGGGGAGCCGGTACACAGTCCTGCAGGGGGTGAAGGGATGCAAACATATTCTGACCTAGTTTGATTCGACTGAATTGAGACTTGTTTTGGGATATTTCTTTTGAGCGGGCTGCACTGACGCTGTGCTCACTGGGTAAGAGGGAACTGTGAAGGAGGAGGAGGGGGGGGGGGTTGTGTTGTCACTGTGATTCTGCTGTCTCATGCTTTCTCCAACATTAGTGCTGCTCGACTCATTTATTTGAATTCACTCAATTCCGGGAGCGGATACACTTACAGTAACTCTCAGTGCACGCATGCATGCTCACGAATCCAACACGAGCAACAAGGGATGAGACATTAACAACGGCCACGAAGGCTCCACTGACTCCCGTTTGGGGGAATCCTGTAAGGCAATGTGCTTCTTGGCAGATCATGCGACTTGCCCCGAGGGAATGTGGCGCTGTGTGAGGTGGACTTGTTGGGGAACACAATGCAAACACAGGGACAGATGGACTGAGTCAAGGGGCCAAAACAGCACGGCACAGAGGGTGAGAGGTAGGCAACAAGAGAGCCGGAGAGATCAGAGACGGGAGAGGGACGGACAGTTAGAGATGGAAAGAAAGGAGGAGAGTGACGAGGGCGGGCGGGGGGGGAGTGTGCAATTAGTGCGAGGTGAAATTAGAAGAAATCTATATAAAATGTGGGAAACACCTCCTCAGATTTCAAAGCCTTACGTGATCAGAAAGGCTGATTATGTAACTACTGTTGCAGCTCATTTCCAAAATAGGATTAGAGACAACAGGATTAAGTGAAACAGGTAAGAGGATCAATTGAGTTCAGTTGGGATGAGATGACAAGAAGGATGCTATTGTTTTCTCCTTGTTTAGGAGTCGGCATTATGGACGCTGATCTCCTCTCCTCTTACTATTTAAATCGCAAAAAAAAGGAGTTCTGCGAAAAGAGGTTTAATATGGTCATTCATTATCATTACTATAATTGCCTCCACACAGAGCAGACACCCTGGTCCCTCTGTGCCAGTGGGGCAGGCAGTCTACAGGCCTCCCTCTAACATGCAGACACAAAGAGCTGGCCGTAAATCAGAGGACCCATGACCCTGACCCCCGTCCTCGCTGAGAGAGAGCTCTCACTCCGGGGTGAGGGCTTTGGGAGCAGGCCTTGACCCTCGGAGACCTCCAGAGTAGGCTCGGCTCCACACACTCCTGTCTGTAGAAAGCTATACACCCCAGGGCAGGAAGGAAAAAAAAAAAAGCAATGTGTGTGGGAATCTGCGGCATATGGGGCATAATGTAGAGACACAGGGACGCTAGGGATGAGTTCAACTCAGAGTGATGTTTTCTGTCCGTTCAGGGGCCAATGTAAGGCCTGCAACTAACTATTACTATTGATTAACATCCAGATTCATTTCTCAATAAATCGTTTTGTCCAGAAAATGACAGGAAATTGACCCACGTGAACACCCTTAAGGCATAATTTAAAGTGACATGAATCAGTAAAAATCCAGAGAAGGATGAGCATTTTTTGCAACTTTTTATCAATACTGTCGATTCATTTTCTGTGTTTCTAGTTCCTCTCTTTCTTTCTTTCTTCGACTTCTGAAGTCATATAAAATGTTGGGAGACACAAAGGAGAAGAGGATCAAAGGGAGCCCCACACACGTTGACCAAAATCACTGGAACAAATTTGCGTACACACTCTTTCTCTTATTTATGGCGGGTCAGGGAACTCCTCTTTGGGCGTCACTGTGCGGTGTGTCGACTGAAGGTCACTTACTCCATGGTGGCTATTTTCTGCGCCAGGCTGGCAATCACAGCGAAGAGCCTCAGGTCCACGAGCCCATCTGTCACTCTGAAGTCCACCATCTCCAGGATCTAAAACATCAAAACTGAAATACTTCAACAACTATTGGATGAATTGCCGTAAAGCTTCCCCAGAGGATGCTGCCCTGTCTCCTCCTATAGCGTCACCGTGGGGTTAACATCCCTGAAATTGAATAGACACATTCATGATTAACTGTACTTTGGCGATCCTGATTCTTCCTCTGGTCACCATCGTCAGACCAAAATATGAATTTGTCGAATTGTCTGACCAAATACCTGCAAAACGGTTCCCATCAGCCTCATCTGTACATTTCTGTTTAGTGCCGAATAACAAATGTTAGCACGTTGACATTAGCATAGGACCAAGTTACATGGCTAACTCGCTTGTTCCCTACTTGCCTTCAAAAACACTGATTTTCTGCAGGTTGTTTATTGAAGGTTCCTAAAAACAGTGGAAAGAAAATCGGGGATAAAGCGTTTGTCAGTTCTGCTCCAAAGCTGTGGAACAAACTACCTTTACACATCAGGGAGGCCAGCTCACTAAATATCTTTAAAAGTAAGCTCAACACGTATCTTTTCACTTTAGCTTTTAACTAGCTCAATTTTACCCAATGTCAACCAATTTTTGTCAATTTGAATTCTGTCAGTCAAAGTCAGTGTGTATGCGTCTGTAAAGGTAAATGGTTTTGTATTCTACGGTAACAGCCGACCCTGTAGACGTAGATCTCTTCTGCGTCAGACAGCAGCTCTGGAGGGATGATGTTTTTCAGAGCAAGTAGAACCTGAAGGCAGGAGATGTAGCCGTCACCGTCAGCGTCCTCCTGTAAAGAGAGACCATCATCACCCTCATCCTCCTCCTCATCATCCTCCTCCTCATCATCATCATCATCATCCTCATCCTCCTCATCATCCTCATCATAATCCTCATCATTCTCATCATCATCCTCATCCTACTCATCATCATCCTCCTCATCATCATCATCCTCATCATCAGCATTATCATAATCACCATCCTCATCATCCTCCTCCTCATCATCATCATCATCCTCATCCTCCTCATCCTCCTCATCATCCTCATCATAATCCTCATCATTCTCATCATCATCCTCATCCTACTCATCATCATCCTCCTCATCATCATCATCCTCATCATCAGCATTATCATAATCCCCATCCTCATCATCCTTATCATCATCCACCTCATCATCATCCTCATTATCCTCATACTCATCATCATCCTCCACCTCATCATCCTCATTATCATCCTCATCATCACCCTGATCATCATCCTCCTCCTCCTCCTCATCACCCTCATCATCATCATCCTCCTCACCCTCATCATCCTCATCATCACCCTCATCAACCTCATCATCATCTATCCTCATCATCATCACCATCATCATCATTATCCTCATCATCATCATCATCATCCTCATCATCATCATCATCATGATCATCATCATCATCACCATCATCATCATTATCCTCATCATCATCATCATCATCCTCATCATCATCATCATCATGATCATCATCAGTGTTGTTATTAGAGAGAAATCCCCTTCTCCTTCACAGTGAGTGCAGCAGATTACAGTGAGTGAAAGACGAGAATATCCAGAATATAAAAGGCTTTAAATGCCTTTTCACTTACTGCTTCAAAAGCTCTTTTGTACTCGGCCAGCTTCTCCTGACTGAAAATGCAATACTTTGCCAAGAAGTCGACTGCGAAAGAAAAGAGAAGAAGACAAAGACAAAACCTTTAGAGCCTGGGGAATGCATACGAACTGGACTTTCTGACTGCATTTGTGCACTTGTGTGTTACATTTGAGACCATACAGAACAGCGATTTAACTCGAGGAACAGAATTAGACTCCTATGTGTGTGTGTGTGTGTGTGTGTGTGTGTGTGTGTGTGTGTGTGTGTGTGTGTGTGTGTGTGTGTGTGTGTGTGTGTGTATGCTAGTGTCTGCCCAGAGGCTATTAGCTACAGTTTAATAGTTCGACTTATATCTAGTCAGTCAGTCAGTCAGACAGTCAGTTGTTCCTTTACTGACTACGGACCACCACCATGTGATAGAGACTGTGTGTGTGTGTGTGTGTGTGTGTGTGTGTGTGTGTGTGTGTGTGTGTGTGTGCAGAGTCCATAAGAGCAATATGTCTCTCCTCTGGTCGCACTAGCAACCCGCGGCTCTTCGGTCCCTTAACAGTAGCTCCCTGTAGCTTTGCTTACAAATAACATGGAAATAAATGATGTGTTTTTTGCACAGCGGACAAACTTTCAAGAGTTCAAGGTGATTTAAAAAAAATATTGTGTGAGACTAAAATATGCGTCACATGCTACGGCTATCGCTCAGCACCTTTCCGGCTAACTTTATCAAGTAGAAATATCCATACGTTTCTACTGTGATGGGGATATTAATCAACGATTAATCATTAATATTTCTCTCTTTTGTGTGATGCAAAAGTGAATATCTCTGAGTTTTGCTCTGATCAACTGTCATATACAGTAAAAATAAAACTTTGAACGGACTTCTTTGGTGGATGAAAACAGCACGTTATTTCTTAAACTCAAATGCAATGATTGATTTTAGAGCCTCCAATATAAAAGCAATGATTACATCAGGGGGACCAAACTGAGTGTAACCACACCCATGAATATTTCAGTAGGCAAATTTGGGAGGGAGAGTGACTTTATAAAAAAAAAGGGGGGGTAGGGGTAGAAAATGGGGCTTTTTAAGCTGCTGCCACTTCAATTTAGGAGATGAGAATGAGCCTACTGAATAATGAATCTATTCATTGGTTTGGAGAAGAAAGAGGAGCAACAGAGTTGATATCAGTCTGGACTTAAACCCCCGGACCTCTGGGGGTTTCTCCGCAGTAGCAGGGGGGCTGTTTGAATCCGTCATTTATCAGCTTAGGCCTAATCGAAACCAGGCCTTCCTCGGCCTCGTCCTTTCACATGCAAAATGCTACATTCGCATCCAGTCAACTTGACTTGTTAAAGCTTGATTGATCAAAAAACTCTGCGCGCATCTGTTTGCAAATATCCCCGATGAGAGAAGGGGCTGCGGGGACGAGGTCGACGATCTGGAGTCGCACGTCGCACGGGACCAGATTTAAAAGTCTTCAAAAGACACCACAACACACACATTCACAAACACAGTCACACAGTGGCCGCATCAGTGCACTGGTCAATTTGCTGAAAGTGAAACGGCAGCTTATGAGAGAGAGAGAGAGAGAGAGAGAGAGAGAGAGTGAATGGATGCACCTTCTCTCTTCTCTCTTCCCTCCTTTCTTTGCGAGGCAGGCTGAGGTTCACTGGCCATCTGGAGGAGAGTCGGTCCAGCAACACACACATGCGATTTTCTTTTCTTTTTAAAGCCCATGATGGTTTATTATTATTATGCTTTCTACTGAGCGTTCAGAACCAGGTGTGTGTGTTGGGAGGTTATGGATGTATTACTACTTCATCTCCACACGAGCAGGAGCATTTACTCACATACTAAATATACATTCACTTTTAATACGTGTACTTTTTTCAACTTCTTACTCATTTTACTGCTCTACTTACTACTCTCCGCAATGAGATTGTACTTTATAAATATACACTAATGCAATCTCCAATGTAACTCTTCTGCGGCTATAAAGTCGTCTGTTCAGCTGTTGTTGGACTGCATCACAATGGAGAAATAATTAGAAATACCTAATATAAAAATATAAAAATACCTAATACCTACCTCAGTATGATATAGTTCAGTACAACAAACAGCATATAGATGTTATGTCAGAGCAGAGTTGTTAGTTGCGGACATAGTTTGATGAAGCACCGCCTGAAGCAGCCTACAACCAATTTTGAAGTACTTTAATCTCATTTCAGTGTTTCCATTTGATGCATTTTGTACCTTTACTTCACTACGTTTCAGACAGGTTGTCTACTTCTTCTACAGCTGTACTTATTTTACTTTATAAACACATTTCAACCAGGTAGTATGGTATATTGCTACATAAGAATCTACTTATAAATTGTACAGTAAATCTAATATGCTAGTAAACTGTATGTCTTTATGTGTAAGAAATCCGATAGAGTCGCTAACAGCCGGACGTGGCTAACAGTGATTAGCTCAGGGCAGTACGGTGAAGGCATTCAACCGTCTTTTTTAACCACTAATGCTGCTCAAAATAGCAGCAAACCTCTGCAGCAGCATGAGAAGAGTCCCTACACACAAAACAAAGCACCAATGGGCTCCTTCCTTTGGGATTGACTTTGGTAATCAACCAACTGGTCCCTGTACCAGCTTCTCTCATAGTAAAGTCCATTCAAGTGGATTACCAAAGTCAATCCCAAAGGAAGGAGCCCATTGGTGCTTTGTTTTGTGTGTAGGGACTCTTCTCATGCTGCTGCAGAGGTTTGCTGTTATTTTCAGCAGTTTTAGTGGTTAAAAAAAACGTTTGAAGGCCTTCACTGTTCTGCCGGAGCTAATCACTGTTAGCCACGTCCGGCTGTTAGCGACTCTACTTGATTTCTCCGTTAATAGTTCATACACGAAAAAAAAAACTGTCTTAATGGCTAATTTGATGTCTGTAAGTGCCTTTTTTGCATTGTTTTTTCATACCTCATAACATTAATATACGCCTCTGTTAAAAGTTTGCGTAGGAAACTCTATAAGACCCTCATCAAATCATCTATGGGGTCCATTTTTACTGTTTAATATTTTGTGTTTTACCAGTAATTAGAGCCCTGACTGATAAATTAAAGAAATATTAGCTTATTGCAGACACATCAGTATCGGTGTATACGTATGTCAGCCAACATGTTACAAGAAACTGAAGTAAAGAAATGCAAGCAGCGTCACTGCTGTCGCTTTGAGGTAAAGATATATTTATATTATATCATAAAACAAACATACATATTGCACTCTTTACTTAGTACATGCTGAATGGAGCAGAGTTTAAGGAAGTTCAACCTCAACATCAGCCACACACACACACACACACACACACACACACACACACACACACACACACACACACACACACACACACACACACACACACACACACACACACACACACACACACACACACACACACACACACACACACACACACACACACACACACACACACACACACACACACACACACACACACACACACACACACACACACACACAGTGCAGTGCAGTGGTGCTGGAGGAGGTCGGGGGGTCCCTGGCTGAGGGGAGCACTCCGTCAGGGAATCAACCGGACAAAAGGTGCAGTGGAGTGAGAGATTGAGGGAGGAAGCGAGGGCGGGTGGAGGAGCAGGACAAAGCCGAGGCAGTAAAGCCTCCTGCCTGATAGCCTTATCTGATTCCACTCCAGCGCTTGATGGCTTTTTTTCCACCCTGCCTTTAAAGCGCACAGGTTGAGCCTTTGGTGTGAAGCCTAGCAGAAAATGTTAATCAAGAGAGGGACTGTGTGGAGAAAGGCGAGAGAAAGGGGAGAGTCACTCCGCTGAGGCCATAATCTGTAATGAGACAGAGGCGATTCAGTTGCAATTGAGAGAGGAAGAATGGGGCCATGATGATGATGAGCAGGGAGGTTCACTCTTTCACTGGCGTTTGTTTTTCTGTTTTGTTCCTTTTCTCTTGCGGAGTCACTGCTCGTGCACAGGGTCCAACAGCCCGCAGGTCACAACTCATTTCACACACACACACACACACACACTCGGACGTCACTTTCAATGTCTGCAGCTGACAGATGAAAAACACTGCTGACTGCTCGTCTGACAACTATTGGTGCTCATCTGTGTATGATTGATATTTCCTTTGGTGAACTGAATGTGTCCGTGCATCAAAGACTGTCAGGTACTGAGCTCTGGCATCAAAACGTCCTTCACAGTCTTGCTTACTTATTTTAAGATAGCTTCTTATTAGCATCATCATTTCGCTATTTTAGACTGTAGTTTCATACAACTTTTAACATTTGGGAAGTCTGGCTTCCTTTGTCAAATGAAAAAACAACAGTTTTTACTGCAGTGACATTAGTTTGATGAGTGTGTCTGGGGTAAAGGTGTTTAAAATAACACAAGCCCCCACCACAGCCACTTCCTGGTTGATCCAATCAGGAAGTGCCAAAAATCGCAGTTCTCCGAGTGTCCACTAGGAGTAGTTCTCATAATAGAGCAGTTTCTCATTGACCCCCATGTAAAACAGGCCTTTTACACAGCATAATTAAACCTGTTTAAGGCCTAGTACAAAAAACATTTTAGTCTGTATGTTTAGGTCATATCTCCATGGCAACACTGAGGAGAGTGATTGTTTTTGTACCAGGCTAGTTTTTATTTTATTGGAGGTTAAAGTTTATGGATAATTAGGGGCGTGGTCTCTTGAGTGACAGCTAGCTTCTGGCCCTCACTTCTCCTCGGAGGTAAACGTCAGCCAGATGACCTTATCACCCTCCCCCCAACGTCACATACATGCCCTTTTTTGGTAAGAGGAAATGAGGCGGAGTCAAAATCTGACAAGATGCGAATCCCGTAGGCGAGGACAATTGGATCAAGGAGAGGCTACGTCCATTTTTTAAACAGTCTATGAAATAACATAAATGGAAAGTAACATCTACTGGTAATCAATGCTAATGATTGCATGCTAGGCCTCCACTTTCCGAGTGGAAGCTAGGTAGCGTCGCTGGCTAGCTAGCCATCGACAGACTGACAGCAGCATTGGGGTTTATATAATGACAGATTCACAAACAAAATCATGAATTAGAGAACTCAGAAGAGCTCTATCACAGATTCCACAGGGCTCGACACGAAGTCAGTGCTTGAAAATATGATGTCTAAGGTTACAACTGAGCCATCCCACTGTAACTAAGGGAAACCCCGTAGAGATATCAGCAAAGAGATTGGCGACTGTGACTCAGTGGGAGAGTGGGTCGTCCTCCATTCAAGAGATTGGCTGTTCGATCCCCACCTTCCCTGGTCCACATGTCGAAGTGTCCTTGGGCAAGACACTGAACCCTGAATTGCTCCCTGTGCTGCGCATGGGTGTGTAAACGTGGTGTGAATGGTTGGATTAGACGGTCTGTAGATGTCCACTGTCGTCTGTGTGAACGGGTGAATGTGACAAACACTGTGTAAGCGCCTTGAGTAGTCAGAAGACTAGGAAGGCGCTTTATAAGTACAAGTCCATTTAAAGTATTATTAACGGTGCTGTATTGCAATATAGAAAAACAGAATTATACCAAGCTCCCCTGGCCGGTTCGGTGCTTTAATTTAGAATAAAACACACGGTTTATTAGAGTAAACTTCCAAAACTAACTTGTCAAAAAGCTGTCTCACACACACACACACACACACACACACACACACACACACACACACACACACACACACACACACACACACACACACACACACACACACACACACACACACACACACACACACACACACACACACACACACACACACACACACACACACACACACACACACACACACACACACACAGGAGTCTATTGTGTTTTCTTTAACGAGTTCACTTGTTTGTTTGCTCTCTTTTCCCGCTTAATCCCAGACTTTTGTTTCGGCTCATCATCATCACACTGTATAAAATGTGTCATGATTCCTTTAACAAAGGTCACATTCAGCAGCGGAGACAGAGAGGAGGTGACCCCCTTTTTTTCTTTAATAGCAGGAGAATGTCAGGGTGCAACATGCCCCACATACACAGCCCTAAAATATGTGATTAAGAGCAAATATAGAGCAAACAGCACACACACACACATACACAGATAAACAAGAGCCTAAACGGACCTTTAACTGCAGAACGTCCATGAGAAAATGGGTTCATGGGATGTTTTTAGGGTTTAAGTCCTTTATAACATGCGACGATGCTGTAAATCTCCCGGCTCAACGCGACGTGACAAAAGCATATAAAGTATGAAGCGTGGTTGTTGTGAGATAAGGAGGTGAGAGGTCTTGAGCGCCAAAAGCGGACCTGTAAACCAGGCCAAGCGTATCGTTTCACAAGAGTACAGAATGAGGTATTGTTGGGCATTCTGAGCAGGCGACACATCAAAGGCAAAGATTGAAATCTTATCTGATAAAATGTGTTGCAGGGAAAGCTCCGTGGACCAGCAGGAGGTGCAGTGGACTGATCTGAAGCAATCACACCACCAATGTGTGGCACACAGACAGTCGTTTAATGCGGTTTGTAGACTTTGCAAATATGTTTATGTTCCATCTTTTCTTAGTGACGCTCGCACGTTTATAAATTCACATGAATGAAGGAACACTGAGCAAAATCACTTCCTGTTTCTCAACTGTTTTGGCCCCAATTTAACGTGGCTTTTTGTGATTTTTTTAAAATGTTAGATCACCTTCTTGATATCTGTTTTTAAGTGTCTCTTTTTGTTAATCGCTGTCATAAAGGGAAGTATTAATTCTTCTTCTATTTCAGGTACAATAACCCATCTTTACCTTTTCCAGATGAGCAACCTCTTGTGGTTGTGTAAGTAATAAAGACACTGTCCTCCGTCAAGTCAACTTCTCCGGTCCACAATGTCAAAACTCTGTTTGGTTTAGACGAGTGGTGGCGCCTGGGTGGAGCGTGGAGGAGGCAGGACTATGAGGATTACACCGCAGTAATAATTTTAAACAACCGAGTTTCTTGTCGTTCCTTAAATTTGTCATTTTCATTAGCATCTTTGTGAAAATCACCCTTCTTCATCATTGGAAGTCCAAGCGAGTCGCTTACAGCCGGCCGTGGCTAACACTGATTAGCTTGGGGTACGGTGAAGGCATTCAAAGGTCTTTTTTAACCACTAATACTGCTGAAAATAACAGCAAACCTCTGCAGCAGCATGAGAAGAGTCCCTACACACAAAACAAAGCACCAACAGCGTAGTTAGTGAAGCCAGAGTTTATTAAAAGAGTGTTTTAAAGACTTACCTACTGGCCCCTGTACCAGCTCCTCTCATAGTAAAGTCCATTCAAGTCAATTACCAAAGTCAATCCCAAAGGAAGGAGCCCATTGGTGCTTTGTTTTCTGTGTAGGGACTCTTCTCATGCTGCTGCAGAGGTTTGCTGTTATTTTGAGCAGTATTAGTGGTTAAAAAAGACGTTTGAATGCCTTCACCGTACTGCCCCAAGCTAATCAGTGTTAGCCACGTTGGGCTGCTAGTGACTCTCCAGGATTACTTCGTTAATAGTTCATACACTGAAAAAAACTGTCTCGTTAGCTTATTTGTTTTTATGTAAGTGCCAAAAAAGACCATGGGATGATTTTGCGCCGGAATTACACTTTAATGTCACATACAGCTCCTCCGGGTACTGTTTAGATAATTTCAGGGTTGAACTTTAGCGCCAATGTCAATCAGCATTGGCTTTAGTTGTTTCAGTTGCCTAAACTTAGGTGGAAGATGAGAAAACTCTTTTTAACGCATCGTAATTACTATAAAGACGTCCAATTCCACAAATCCAGAGGAGAGGTGACTCAATACTCAGAGTGCCTCATGTGTTGCATTACAGAGCAGAATTTGGCAACGGGTGCTGGTGTCTCTGTTGAGTTGGTACTACAATCTAAAAGAGGGTGACAAAATTTTGCAGCATTCTCCTGCAGGCGCTGTTGTTCCTCTGTGACTCCTCCTCCCTCACTTTCTCTAAAAAGACTGAGGAGTGTGTAAGTGTGTGTGTGTGTGTGTGTGTGTGTGTGTGTGTGTGTGCGTTGAAGGGGGGGTTAGAGCGCTGATAGGAAAACAAACAAAGACACACGTAGCAGCCACACTCCTGTCTCTGGCTGCACGCCATCGGCCTCACCACAAACCACAACTTACTGCACACACACACACACACACACACACACACACACACACACACACACACACACACACACACACACACACACACACACACACACACACACACACACACACACACACACACACACACACACACACACACACACACACACACACACACACACACACACACACACCTACGCCCCAATCAGACCCATACGCACACTGATATGCCACAGAGAGTCCAAATCATCTGTTGTGATGCACTGCGAGATCTCCAGAGATAACCTCACAAAGCAAAATCATCTGCTATTATTGCCCCGCCGCTCCTCGACATTGTGCCATTAATAAGGCCATTGTGGAGGGCGCTCTCTGTTTGGACACCGTATAATAGACTGTTTGACAGATTTGCTTTGCTCTCTCTCTCTCTCTCTCCCTCTGCTCCTTTTTACTCTCTCTCTCTCGTGAAAACAGCGGGCATATTCCACGCTGCCGCTCATCAATGGGCGAGCTGTTTGTTTGCCCAGTCATTCTGGACTGATGGTAAATACATAGAGGTATTCCAGACCGAAGGCTGAGCAAACAGGGGTTACATAAAGGCACTGTACCCGAGCACGCACTAGAGACATCCACCCCCAGAGCACGCACACACACACGCACACACACACACACACACACACACACACACACACACACACACACACACACACACACACACACACACACACACACGCACACACACACACACACACACACACACGCACGCGCGCACACACAGTCTTTCTTGTTCATTTGTTCGTAATGGCTCATTCACTGTTTGAAAACAACAATTAGACCTGATCCCCACCCACAGATAGATGAAGTAATGAAGCTAACAGCGGGGGCGGGGTCACTGCGAGGCTGGCTTCAAGGCCGCCAGGTGCTTAAGATCAACATCGACATTCATCAGAGACCCCAGCCCACAGAGTCCCTCACACCGCACACTCAGAGCGCTGGTGAGCAGGCGCTAGGCTAGCTGCGGCTCTGTGGCAACACAAAGGAAACCACAGCTACTTGACATCGGTGTCGCTGTTCTCTATGCACGTACAATCTGCTCACATATGATGGGGCTGTGATGCAAAAAGGCCAGAAAAATCATGTATACTTTGGCAAATTGCAGCAAATGAACACTTGTTTCTTTTATGCAATTCAACCTGTTCCTGTTGTTCAGTAAGGATTTGTTCTTATGTTTTTTAGTTGTCTTTATGTCTCAATCTAGTAAAAGCGATGTCTTGGGAACGCTTTCAGGGAGCTCCGGACCATTTTCTTGGTCCAGAAAACAACAGAAAAAATGTCCCAATGTTTCCCAAAGCCCAGATGACGTCCTCACACGTCTAGTTTGGTCAACAACTGAAAGATATTCAGTTTACTGTCACAGAGGAGGAAAGAAACCAGGAAATATTCATATTTAAGAAGCTTTTTTTTATCTTAACTCAGAACTCATCTCATCTTCATCTGCTTATCCGGGGTCAGGTCGCGGGGGCAGCAGCTTTAGCAGGGGACCCCAAACTTCCCTTTCCCGGGCCACATTAACCAGCTCTAACTGGGGGATCCTGAGGCGTTCCCAGGCCAGTGTGGAGATCTAATCTCTCCACCTGGTCCTGGGTCTTCCCCGAGGCCTCCTCCCAGCTGGACGTGCCTGGAACACCTCCCTAGGGAGGCACCCACGGGGCATCCTTACTAGATGATCCTGAACCACCTCAACTTAATCAATTACCTAAATAGTTGAATCGATTAATCAACTAATCATTGCAGCTCTACAGCAAACTAGAAGACAGAGCAGATCTCACACACTTCTGTAGATACAATAAATAAAACATCCACGAATATGAAAAGACAGCACCAGCCTCTTCTGGTTTTGAATTTCCAACTCTATTTCATGGCTTTAAAAATGTCAGCTTCATAGTTTGTGCTCACAAAAAATTCACATAAGTCACTGAAATTTGTAGAGAGAACATAAAAACATCTACTCTCCGTGCTTTTGTACATATTCTGTTAACTGATGACAACCTGGAGGGTCACAGAGTTGAATGGATGGATGGTGGCCGAGGGCAGGAAGTTATGGAGTGTGAGTGTGTGTGTGTGTGTGTGTGTGTGTGTGTGTGTGTGTGTGTGTGTGTGTGCGTGAGTTAGAGGGGGGAGTTTCTCTATTTTGGGATTTCTTTGGCAAGTGGTCAGCGCTGGACCGACACGAGACAATTATGAGCAGTTAGGCTCGTCCGCGGCCTAATGAGGAGCCACAGTTACAAGTGTTTGGACGAGAGGTCTGTCAGCACGCACACACAGATACACAAACACCTTTGTGAGCACACACAGCCACACGCACACACACGACAAAACAAAAGGACCCTGCTGAATATTCAGACGTGAAAAATAACAGATTGTATCAGGACACTTTGTAAACACACCACACCCATAAACACGCGCACAGTGAGCCAAGTCCTTCTCTGAAGAATACCGCGGACGCACGCAGACACGCTGACACATCATTGCACTTCTGATATTTTGAGGAACTTAATTAACATTAATGGCTCGTTTGTTATTGATAAACACAAGAAAAGGATGTGTGATATTCAAAAAAAACAATCCAAACGTAACCGTCGAATAGACCTCATTATTCTCGTGCTACAGTAAATCCTATTGGCAGCATGCTAACAGTCTCACAAAGACAATGCTAACAAGCTGGTGTTAAGCAGATGTAATGTTTATCACGCTCACTGTGCTAGTTTAGTCGGAATTAGCCAAATTGGTCATAAGCACGGGTTGAAATACTTGAAATTTGCATGAAGCTTTGTTATTAAAGCTGATCAGCACTAAGATTCTCCTGCAGAGCAGAACTCCATTCAGAAAATAAGCATTTTAAAAGTTGTTTGTTAACTTTGGATCCATTCATTTCAGTTAAATCACAGCATATTCTGTACCTCAAGTAGCGCTGGAACCCAGGAATGAGGGCATCTGGTTTTCAATTCAATTCAATTCAAAAAACTTTATTTGTGCCCGGGTGGCAATTCAGGACACACAGAGCAGCAAATAATGTCAGTGCAACTATACAAAAACATTTGAACCTATCAACAAGAATAAAGTGTAAGAGAAGAATAAGTGTCAGGATGTTAGTGTGTTAGTGTGTTAGTACAGGTAGAATAAGTGTCAGGATGTTAGTGTGTTAGTACACGTAGAATCCAGTCACAGAGTAAGATACAGAGAACATCGTCGGCGTGAGATGTAGAAAGACGTGCGTATCAGATGTAAGCAGACATGTGAACGGGTGTATATGATGTAAACATGCAGTAGACTGTTGAAACAGGTATAAACAGGTATTTCCCTACGTATCTGGGACTTCCACAGCGACAGGGGTTATATCATCCACGGGTTGATGAAGGAAAGACACATTGTTGGTGCCTACAACTCTACACTGGAGCGTCACCCGACTAAACATAAATTATCCCAATATGAACCCGAAACTCGCACAGGTAACACAAGAAAAAAGTTGGCCTTTGCATTGATATTCATCCTAAGGGGGGGACATAATTATCTTCATTTAACTCTATGGAAACACGTCCATTAGTTGTTGAAACATTTCTCTTAAAAACACAATGGTGGCGCTAGAGAAAAAGGTCATGGGACCAGCAAAGTTAATGAGGATTCACCTCTGGGATCATGAACGTCTGAAGAAAATTTCGTGGCGGTCCGTCCAATAGTTGTTTAGATATTTCAGCCTGTTGTTAATCCTCCAACCACCAAACCAAAGCCTGATAAACGGCTCTAAAGGAAGCAAAGACCACCAAAAAAATGACATCATTGCAAAACTGTCGCATAAACGTAAAATACTCAATACACGGACACACACAAACCAGAGTCCCTGCTCCTGTAACACAACAAAAGCTTTCCATTAGTGATAACCTTGCTGCAGGAGAGTGAGGCCAGCTGCGGGCTTCTTCATCCTGCTGGATTACAGTCTGAACAAACCTGTCCAATCAGTCCCATTGAAGGGTGCCAGCACTCACAGAGGGACAACTCTGACCCCACTGACCTCCGCAGAGGGCCGGCCCCCCCTCAGCCTTGACCTTAGGTGGGGATGCTTATTGTCGGACCCGCCGGCCCGAGCGCTCTCACAAAAGCTTGGATGCCAGAAATTAGGCACTCGAGGGAAACTGGAGAACTCGTGGCTGAAACTCCTGTTTGCAAAAAAAAGGCAATTCTAAAAAAAAAAAAAATCAAGTGCTCTAATTGAGGGACATTTTTAGAGTCGAGAGGAGCGTTTGGTAAATGTGTCGGATGTTTGTGTTTTTCAACACATCGGTCTATTGTGTGTGCAGGAGGAGGGTTGGTAAAAAGCCTTAATGAGTACCCTTGAATCTAAAGGAGACCTATTATGCTTTCCCTTACTTTCTGTCTTATATATGATGTCAGGTGTTTATATTAAACATGGTCAGAGCAACAAGCAATGAGTTTTTCTGCCCTCGGTGTGAAGTACCGTATTTTTCGGATTAAAAGTCGCTCCGGAGTAAAAGTCTCAGCAGCCAAAAATGAAAAATAAAGAAGGAAACAAACATATATAAGTCTAACACCAAGAAACAACATTTCATCTCTAAAGGCAATTTAAAATAAACATAGAACAGAGAACAACAGGCTGAATAAGTGTACGTTATATGACGCATGAACAACGAGCTGAGAACGTGCCCGGTGTGTTAACGTAACATGTTACGGTAAGAGTCATTCACAGAACTATAACATATAGAACATGCTCTACGTTTACCAAACACTTTGTCACTAATCACACAGAACTATAACATATAGAACATGCTCTACGTTTACCAAACACTCTGTCACTGCTAATCACACAGAACTATAACATATAGAACATGCACTACGTTTACCAAACACTCTGTCACTAATCACACAGAACTATAACATATAGAACACGCTCTACGTTTACCAAACACTCTGTCACTAATCACACAGAACTGTAACATATAGAACATGCTCTACGTTTACCAAACACTGTCACTAATCACACAGAACTATAACATATAGAACATGCTCTACGTTTACCAAACACTCTGTCACTGCTAATCACACAGAACTATAACATATAGAACATGCTCTACGTTTACCAAACACTCTGTCACTGCTAATCACACAGAACTATAACATATAGAACATGCTCTACGTTTACCAAACACTCTGTCACTAATCACACAGAACTATAACATATAGAACATGCTCTACGTTTACCAAACACTCTGTCACTAATCACACAGAACTATAACATATAGAACATGCTCTACGTTTACCAAACACTCTGTCACTAATCCCACAGAACTATAAGATCTAGAACATGCTCTACGTTTACCAAACACTCTGTCACTAATCACACAGAACTATAACATATAGAACATGCTCTACGTGTACCAAACACTCTGTCACTAATCACACAGAACTATAACATATAGAACATGCTCTACGTTTACCAAACACTCTGTCACTGCTAATCACACAGAACTATAACATATAGAACATGCTCTACGTTTACCAAACACTCTGTCACTGCTAATCACACAGAACTATAACATGTAGAACACGCTCTACGTTTACCAAACACTCTGTCACTGATCACACAGAGCTATAACATATAGAACATGCTCTACGTTTACCAAACACTCAGTCACTGCTAATCACACAGAACTATAACATATAGAACATGCTCTACGTTTACCAAACACTCTGTCACTAATCACACAGAACTATAACATATAGAACATGCTCTACGTTTACCAAACACTCTGTCACTAATCACACAGAACTATAACATATAGAACATGCTCTACGTTTACCAAACACTCAGTCACTGCTAATCACACAGAACTATAACATATAGAACATGCTCTACGTTTACCAAACACTCTGTCACTAATCACACAGAACTATAACATATAGAACATGCTCTACGTTTACCAAACACTCTGTCACTAATCACACAGAACTATAACATATAGAACATGCTCTACGTTTACCAAACACTCTGTCACTGCTAATCACTAACTCCAATGAACTCTTCTTCCTCTGCGTCACTTCAACGGTACGGAAGTAGCAGCTAGCATCTTTTTTTTCCCAATGCATTTCTGCCATGACCAGCCCCCGCCCAATTTTGATTGGTTGACGTGTGTGTGTGTGTGTGTGTGTGTGTGTGTGTGTGTGTGTGACGATTGCTGATATACGCCTAGTCTCTTACGTGACTGAGATAAATAATAGCCCGGGTTATTAATTGATATTTTACGGTAATGTGTTAATAATTTCACACATAAGTCGCTCCAGAGTATAAGTCGCACCCCCGGCCAAACTATGAAAAAAACTGCGACTTATAATCCAAAAAATACGGTAGTAGATTTCGGATTATAAGTCGCATTCAAGCCGCAGTTCTAGAGTGATAATTTTATTAAAAGGATATGTATATTGTATATTGGGAAAAATAATAATAAAGTTCATTAGTTAATAAACTCACAGTCCTCAAAGTTGGCGCGGCCTTTGGTGCCATTGGGCTGACTGGGCTTGTGGTCGTCCTGCAGTTTGGAAAGCATGATCAGCGCCTTTGTTTTCCTCTCCTCCATCCTTCTGTCCTTCTCTTCCGTCCGACCCCCGGCCGAGGACTCCACTCGGTCCCTCCGTCCCGAATAATTGGCCTCCTCCTCGTCAGTGGGGCCCCCTTCATCGGTGCTGGAAGCTGGAGCAGACAGATACGACATAAAATACATTCCTAAAGTCTTACGTTCAGCAGTCTTTTGCTTATTGCTCGGCACAGGAGTTGACTTTTTATATATATACACTGTAATCTCCACAAGGTCCTGAACAAGAAAACACACATTTGCATTCATGGTGGAAGTAGCCACTTAGTAAAAAAAAGCCCTAAATACCCATTTCAGGTCCTTTAATTAACTGACTAATTCTCATCTCATTGTTCTCCTGAATGCCACAGTCACATCTCAGTCCTTTCAGTCTCACCGAAGGAACGGACGCTCTCCCTGAAACTTTAACAGGCGTCCATTTTGTCACTGACTGACCAATTACGAGTCCCATTATCTCTGAATATAAAGTCCACAGAATACACTTCTCGGTGTGGCAGCGCGGAGACAAAGAGCAGCATCAATGCGGACTTGAGCTTAAGGAGGGCTCCGATTATCTTTTTGCAAAAGTTTCCATGAAGAGTTTTGAAATCTTTTCTTTGCGCTGCTTTTGCAAACGTGAGCGTGGCTTGTGCCGGCGCGTGAGCGATAATTCAAATGCGCTAGCGTTTTGGAGATGGCTCTATTCATTAGGAGGAGAAGGCTTGACCAGTCGAGTCGCTTGACAGGCAGCAGATTCATCAAGGCGGTGCCGATTCATTTATCCCGTCAGCGAGCGCACAGAGGTCAGCGGCGCCAGATTGATGGAGCCACGTCTCATTTGACGGGCCGTCTTCCACCGCGCTGCACACAATCACGCACCGCCATCAGTCCCCGCGTCCCGCTGAAGTCTCAATGTCACCAAAAGCGATGACGGGATGAGAGATGTATTCATCTTCAGAGTGCAGAATTCATCATGTTATTGTGTTTTTTTTTCATATGCAACATAAAGTGAATTTTCTGGGATATCTTGAGTGACGCCGTGATGAATGTGATGAAACCTTTTCTTTGAATGTATCATGAATAACGTTAAAATTAAACGTTTTATTCTACAATGAATCGATGGATTGTTCTATAAAATATCTAATTGTTGTATAAAACTAGCACGACAGTAACAAATCGGGCCATGGACATTGAGTGTCGTACTTTCTACCCCTCTACTTCCGGCACCCTTACTTAGACCACATCCATATTTGAACCCAGTCTGTTTGATTCCATTTATGCATAAAAGCACAAGTTAGTTAGGTCCTGTTTTTACACAACAACGCTCCCGGGTGAAAACGACAAAATATTTCAGCAGATTTGCATTTTGCTTAGACGGCAACAGCGTTTTAGGGGCTTAAAAACTAAAAAAAGTGAAACCACCCTCCAGAGTGGACATCTTAATAACGCTCTACCGTTGTGTTTCCGTGTAAAAACGCAAACGTGTGCTCTGATCTGCTCACGACGCATATGTGTTTACCCATTCATTCATTCATCTTCAACCGCTTATCCCGGGGTCGGGGTCGCTGGAGCCGATCCCAACTGACATTGGGCTTGAGGCGGGGTCCACCCTGGACAGGACGCCAGTCTATCACAGGACACATAGAGACGAACAGAGACAGACAACCATTCACACCTACGGGTGATTTAGAGTCATCAATGAACCGAACACCTGCATGTCTTTGGACTGTGGGAGGAAACCGGAGAACCCGGAGAAAACCCACGCAGACACGGGGAGAACATGCAAACTCCACACAGAAGGGCCTAGGCCGGGATGCGAACCTGGAACCTTCTCGCTGTGAGGTGACAGTGCTATTCACTACACCATTTCAGTTTACGTGTGATTACGTGTTTACAGTTGTGGGAAAATGAGTCAATAAGGGTCAATCAAGAAAGATGACGAAACAATAAGATCGGCTTCTCCGTGTGAGTCCATTTCCAAATAATTTCCTTGCAAGGAAGCCGTCTTCCAGACGCCTGCACAAATGGCTCCCGTCAGGAAGAGTGTCCCCAAGTTCAGGTTCTGTAGAGTTTTAAATACAGATGCAGTGCAAACAGCCCAGCTCATGACGTTTACGGAGCACAAGGCCGACTTGTCCTGTGCTTTGAGTTATACAGAGTCATAATTACAAATTTCCCAGAGTCATACTTCTATAAATTTCAGTCCCACTTGTATTACAGGATAAAGGGAAGTATCTTCACAAGATATCCAGGGCTGCATGCAAAGATAAAGAAAACTTCTGCATCACGAGGAGATAAAGAAAGTGTTTTGTCCCCTGTTTAAAACCCAAAACATGTTAATTGTAATTCGTAACATCCGTGTGCAGAGAACAGGTAAACAACAACAAACATGTCGGACTATGTCCATCAGTGGGACACTCAAGTGTCCTGAGTGGGAGGCTGCAGACCAGGCTGCAAGTCCCTGTCACATCAACGGCTTCCTGCTTCTCCGCTATCAGGGAGAGAAGAAGAAGAAGGATGTTTTTACATATGCACGAGCTCTGGGTGGTGTTGTGTGGCAGTGCTTCACAGCACCACCTAGCCACCTGATGTGCATACTACATCGTATTTCACACTCTTTTGCAAAAAGTGAGAACGCAACGCCACTTTTGCGTTTTCTCTCTAGAGCGTCTTCGTCTAAACAGGGCCTTAGTTGCAGTGTGTTGAGCCCTCAGGGCCACCGTACCAGGGTCACATCTTCAAAACGCTGGTTTCGTCTGATCAATATCTATTCATTTCGCAGCGATATTAAATAGAGTCTCTTTAATAAAATACTTTTTCACTTTCATCAGAGCCTTTTACATTTACTATATCTAGTCTGCACTTCATGTCTGTTGTATTGCACATTTTAGATTTATTTAGTTTTCTGAACCGTGTGGTTTTGCCTTACTTTTGCACCGTTTACAATTTATTTATTATATATATTACCCATCATTTATTTTAACTCACCCTTTGTACTTATTGCACCGTGGGTCGGAGAGAAACATATATTTGATTCCTCTGTATGTCCGGCACACAGTGGAGAACTGACAATAAAAATCCTCATGTTACATAAGCTGGTTACATCAAATATTTGGAGCTTTGCTTTAATAAAATTACTCTAATCATCTCTCAAGTATCACATTCATTGATCAATTTCCTGGTGATCTAGTTAAATAATTCCAGCATTGGTTAAAAAATCTACACGTCGAGCCCGTTTCTGTCATGTACAATCTTTAGAGCAGGGTGAAGCCGCGGCTAAAATTATTCAGGATTTAGTTTCCTCCCTTTTAAAACCCTCCTATCCTAACCTCCAACACGGCCTAATCCATGAATGCACAGCAGTGATTACTGGTCAGTTCAAGCTGGAAACAAGAGCCCGTCTAAAACACACAGTGCATGGTTACCATACCAACCGCAGCATCTGAACACAGCAGATAGCTGGATTTGGCTGCGAGCGGCCGAGTCAAATCCCCTAGCTGATCTCGAAAAGGCCACGGAAGACAATAAACAGACACACACACACACACATGCGCCGCCCAACCTTCGTCCGAATCTCTCCGACACACACACACTGCCTGCCCTTTACCATCCAGAGGCAAGAAGGTTGGACTTGTATCTCTTTCTTTGCCGTGTTTGAGAAAGGGATGAGCATCAGCAAGACAATCGGCGTGCAGAGGCTATTCACTGATGCCACCCAGAGCCTCCACTCCTCTATCTACTCTCAGAGAATAGGAGCGGGGTGGAGTAAAGAAGGAAAATCCTCGCCAATTTATTATTCATGGGGAGGGGATTTTCCTTTCAGGGGGCTCCTTTATCGAAGCCTTTCCCAACACGTCACCCTCTCTATCAGCCCTGACAAGTGCCAATCAAAGGGATTGGGTCCAGGTTTTTTTGGGGAAACGCTGGAGGATTTCAGAGACAATAACCAAGGAGTCCACAGTGACGGTGGCTTAGAGACAATGGTGACATGGCTACACTGTCAGTGTGTGGTCCTCTGGGGGGGAAACGATCCTTGCTTAGTACACGACTAATCTCTGTTTGCACCATCTCTGTCTTTCTAGAGGCTAATCTGTCCCGTAGCTTCCTTAGCTTTTACGGAAACAATCCACCGGGGTCAGTTCAGATTAGTGCTCTTTGTGGCCCCCGCACATCGCTACATTCATTTGGATGCTAACATCTTTAGTAGCAGCTGAATGCTAAACACCGGAGTGAACGCAGAGTGACCGGGGCAGCGGGGAAACGGTCATGAAACAATTACGAGGGGAGGGATTATTCCACCTATGAATTCCTGATGAGCAGAAACAGACAAAGGTCTTTACATGAGCCTCACTGGGGAGCAGCAGCATCACTTTCATCTCAGACATGCTCATCCAGAGACAGGTGGGCAATTAGGGCTGCAGGAGAACTGCTAATCATTCATATTTTTAGATTTGTATGTATGCATCTATGTATCTATGTATCTATGTATCTATGTATCTATCTATAGATATATAGATATATATCTCTTTATCTACTACCACACCCTCTTAAACATTAAATTCAAGGACTTTTGAGGCTTAATTCCTTCAAATTAAAGGACCCAAAACAGTCTCAAAGTTAATGACTGTTACAACACTTTATCATTTTTCATTTCTAATCTGAATCTAGTCTGACTGAAACACTGAAACAACTGCAGGAGAGACACACAGACAGCTGTTTACTAATCTTAATTAGAAAGGAAAAATATCAAAAAGAACTTACATTTCTATTATATTGTATATATACAGTAAGATAAACACGTATCGCTATTTATATACAACCAATACACTGCTGGTATTGTCTCTTATCATTATCGGTATTTGTCTCTTACCATTGTTGGTATTTGTCTCTTACCATTGCTGGTATTGTCTCTTACCATTGCTGGTATTGTCTCTTACCATTATCGGTATTTGTCTCTTACCATTGTTGGTATTGTCTCTTACCATTGCTGGTATTTGTCTCTTACCATTGCTGGTATTTGTCTCTTACCATTGCTGGTATTGTCTCTTACCATTGCTGGTATTTGTCTCTTACCATTGTTGGTATTTGTCTCTTACCATTGTTGGTATTGTCTCTTACCATTGCTGGTATTGTCTCTTACCATTGTTGGTATTGTCTCTTACCATTGTTGGTATTGTCTCTTACCATTGCTGGTATTTGTCTCTTACCATAGTTGGTAATTGTTGTTCCTATGTAACTCTAATGTGTTACCTATGGTAACTCCAATATGTGAATCCTCAAACTGTTACTTTCTATGTTTAATATCGCGCACAACTTTGTATGAAATGAGTGGAAAGTTGTTGACAGCCCTGAGTCACAGTGAAGCTGATTTTTTGTTTAATATGTATTATGGGGGTAGCATTAAATAAGTTTTCTTCTTCCTACTCCCTTTCAGGCAACTATTTTGGTTATGAATGTTAGCAATATTTTATTTATTTTTTTGTTGGAAACTATGATGGACAGGAGGTCACTTGTGCCCAATGTTTAATGTGTGCCTGAAATTAATAAACAAACAAACAAACAAACAAACAAACAAACACTATGCATATAAACAATTATCCCTAATATGCTAAAAAGATTTTAAAAAAATCCTATTTTATATACAACCAATATGATGTTAGTATTATCAATTATCCCTTTATAGCAGCTAGTGTAGAACAAGTGAGAGTGAAGTTGGGGGCCAGAAAACAAAACAGTGAGCTGTGACACTATGATCAACCCCTTTATCATTACACATAATCTTTATATTTCTATTTTGATTAGAGCAGCTTTAAATCTAAAATTACATCCCACAAAGAAAAGAGAACCTTTGGCCTTTTGCATGATAAATAACTTAATTATGTTTTTTACCTATCTGCCCTAAATCTAAATGTTAATCAGCGGTTGTTCATGCGAACGGATCAACTATTCCAGATCCAAATGGCGTCTCAGGCTCATTTTCTCCACTGTCTCATACACACAGAGTCATAATGGGGTCATTCCCTCCATTACTGGGGAGCTCCATTCAAAGGGTTGAACTGCTCACACCTCCAGGGTAACCGAACCTCACCTATCCACACAAAGACATGCCACACACTGGGCATCTTTTAGAGACCCTGTGACCTCAGGCGTGACCCCTGCACGCCCTGCTGATGACCCCCTCCCCTCCCCTTCATCCTCCTCCCCCAGAGTGTGGCCGTGCCTTTGGCCTCCAAAAGGTCAAAGCACGCAAGCTATCACCAAGATCCTCCGGGTGACATCTTTTTTCTCTTTAGTGGAGTTTGCCTGATGCTTATGGGGCAGTTAAACAGGGAAAGCCTTGTCGTAAAACGCGTAAGGAGCTAAAAACAACATTGTGCCACGACAATGGATGTACATTGTATACATTTAACACGACGATAAATCACTCATTCTTTGTCAAGGAAATCTGTGTAAATCATATAAAACTCATTCCTAGTTGCAGGGATGACAGGGACGGGGTCACATTAGGAACAGAGTGACGTAATGCACACACACACACATGACATTGGAGTGACGTATGTCTATGTCATTTTTGGTACGTCCAATTTCGGTCCACTGAAGGGCTTTTTTAACGCCAGGTGACGTCTTGTTTCCACATTTACCAAACGTCTAAACGCCATGAACCTTAGCTGCGTTTCTATCAGGGTAAAATGTTGGAAATGGAATGGAAAGTTTCCGGACACGCCCTCTCAAATGGCCGCTCACTCCCCGTGTTTCCATTACAAAAAAAAGGGCCCCAGAGGGATCTAGGAGACTCCGGAGGTGACGTATCAGAAGAAGAAGAAGAAGAAGAAGAAGAAGAAGAAGGAGAAGGAGAAGGAGAAGGAGAAGGAGGAGGAGAAGAAGAAGAAGAAGAAGAAGAAGAAGAAGAAGAAGAAGAAGAAGGAGAATTACTTTTATTTGTCCCGCAAGGGAAATTACATTTTTCACTCTATTATTATTCATGTTACACACACACAGGCCCGAAATACACACACATGCACAGACAGGACCTATATACATGCAATTAATGGAGAGATGTAAGAGCGAGGGGGCTGCCAATGGATCAGCTCCCCAAGCAGTTGGGGGTTCGGTGCCTTGCTCAACAGCACCTGCCAGGAGATGAACTGGCACCTCTCCGGCCAGTTTTGGTTTTATTCGCCGGTGATCAGCTGATCAGTGTTACAGTTTCTCAATGTGAGAAATACAGAATAGTTGCAGTTTGATTTAGGGTGGCCCGTATGATGTGTTCCTGGACCAACTCTGGCCTTTCCATTCAAAGAAAACTTTTGCACCTCTTTAAAGTTTGGGGGACTTTGAGTGAGTGGCAAATATGCTCACAGATGTCTTTTCAGATTAAGTCAAGTCTCACAGGATTCCATAAACTTTAATGTACATAAATCTGCCTATTAAAGCTACAAAAAGTTATTAATACCAAATGTTTCTCGATGGATTTCCCCCCTTTTTACCTTCACACATCTGGTCAAACGCTGCATGAAGTGGGCACGCATGTCGGACTGTCAGCTTTAAATACTGACAGATGCAGCCCGGCTGGATGTAGATGGTCAGCACAGAACGCCTGATCTATTATAGTTCCACCCTCCTCCACCTCCTCCTCCTCCTCCTCCTCCTCCTCCTCCTCCTCCTCCTCCTCTGCTGGATGTCTTTCATCAAAAACACTGCAAACACTTGAGTGATGAAGCCTTGGCACTTGACATGAGCCATGTTGAATTAGAAAGACATATCACTGCACCTTTGGTCCAAACAGTTAGCTCGGCCCCTCAGACGACATATCAATCTCTGATATGACGGATGCATTTGTAACATCCTCTAGGAATACAGCATCCTATGGACCATTAGCGTTACAGAACCGTGACTGATACTGGACGAGTGAGTCACCAGTCTGACGGACGTGGTTAAATGAACATGGGGCGGAGAAGAGCCAGCTTTTAGCTCAAGGGCGGCTTTCCATTTCCATGTGGTGAAAATGCACCTCAACGGACCTTTTTTTCCTGTCGTACGCTGCCAGCTTTCCAGTGTTTGTGGTCCGTACAGTAAGCGCTGCCTCTGAACCATCACTCATGAATGTACACAAGCCGGCCACACAGGTGAAGGTGATACTGCGAGCCAGCTGGCCCTGGTAAGGATTAGCGGGCTTAAGTGTACCGGAGGCAAGGGAACGCCAAACACAGCGCTGACAGTGAGGAGACAATGGCTCCTCATAAACCAGAGCTGACAGGGACTGAGTGGGCTTTTACCGGATCAGACACTAATGGTGAAGACAGGCTCTTGTATTGATTAACTATTGTTGTTAAAGGCTCTAGAGGGAAAACGCCAGTTTTTAACAGAGAGGTTATATGTCGTAGTAACACACAGATCAAGAGATGTACTTATTTATCAGGCAGATTTAAGGGGCTACGGTACCGGGATTGGACCTGCAGGCAGGATAGGTGGATGTGAACATGTTGCATGATGGACTCGGGTCTATGATCCATGAAGACGGCGACCCAGAACCGCCTTCAGACTGATCCTGCAAGGAAACAGAGGACAGGATAAACAAACTTGGCCTGTTACTGATGCAAAGCCAAGACAGTATTTTGGGTGACAAGGGCCCATTCATTCTAGAAACTGTATAAATATATATATATATATATATATATATCATATTTAGCCCTGTTTGCCACAGCTCTGATTGACTTCCTCTCCATAGCCACGGCAGAGTCCTGGGTGGTGTTTGTCTTTGATTTAATTTTCAGATTCGGTTCTTGGTGAAACAAAGAACACGCAGGTCGATTGGAAGTGTTAAATACATTAAGATGCAATGACAATAATCTAAATTTAATTTAATGTTTGAATTTTTTTAACCCTCTGATTGCATGATTACCTAATTCAGTGAACTACACACCTCTACCAGAAGGAGACGTGGAAGTAACAAACAAATTGAGGCTATTCATAAAATGTTCTTAAACAAACATATTCATAAATGTTATTTTCATTCACGTTAACTGTGGAGATAAGCTGCTCAAGAATATGAGAGTCCTTTAAATTGTGTAAATATGTGAAGGCGGCGGGGCTGGTACGGTATTGCACGGTGTGGTGCCAGGTTGGGGGCGGGTTTTTGCAAAATCAGAGCACTTTGGTTCATGGGTTTTGCAATGAAAGCGAGTGCCTATGCCCACCTGACAGAACAAAGTTGAAATAAGTAAAGAAAAAGTTTGACATTTCTCCCATGTCTGTGTGACTTCCTGGAGTCTTGCCTGGCTACCTCACCGCGACAACAAAGCCCTAAGAACCGGCTTGAACAGGGATCAATCTTCTCCTCTGACTCTCTGCAAGAAAACAAATAAGCATATTCCTCAAAATATCAAGTCTTCCTCTAAAACTGCTGAGACTTCTGAGTTTCTCTCTTGCAGAACAGTGGGGGTATCACTTAGAGCAAATGTAAAATATTCCTCCCCTTCCCAAGTCTAAACATACCCCTGGTCTATCAGTTCCTCCCCCTGTGTGTGGATACTTGGTTCAGTGAGGTGCATTATGTTAATGGTGGTATGAATCCCGCTCCGAGCACTCCAGCTCGTCTTTGTGGTTCGACATAATTGCAGGGGGCTTATGAGTCTTATTCATGCTTTTCAGGGGCCCTCTCTCATTCGTCATAAAGGGGAGATTAATCGTAGATCACGTGGAGCACCTGCGTCCATTCCACCGCAGCCCAGCATGCACAAGGTCCTGTCCCCCCCCCCCCCCCCCCTGACCTCTTACCCCCGTCTGATTCTTGTGGTGGTGCATCCTCGGAGAGAATCCCACCGTGTCGGGCCTTTAGCCGAGTGTACCCCCCCTTCGACAGAGCAATGAGCTGGCGTAAAAGCTTGCCTGCTCCTGTACGGCTAGGCCCCCCCCCCCCTCCTGCAGCCCGTGACTGATTAACCACACACCTGCTGCACGCCGCGTGCCCTCTGTTATATTGTGTCTCAATTATCAACAACAATTTGGCTCGTCTTACTGGAATGACAGTTATAAATGCATGCCAGTTCAAGTTTGTAAAAGGGGGTCTTTGTGTTGAAGGGCGACTGTGTGCGCCACGTTTGGGGTTATTGTCTGACAGGAGTTGATTCTCGAAGGTCTAGTGTTTGCTCACGACAAGGCGCAGTCCCGCTTTTGGAAGAAATCTGATAGATGAAGGGAGGAAGGGGGGGGGGGCAGGGAGAGGAAAGCGGTCTCACAAGGGGCAGCGGCACTCACCGATTTGTTATCCTGGACTTTCCCTGCAGAGTCACACCTTTCAGAGATGCTGCCAGCTGTGAGGCGCCTCAAAACACCTGACAAAACCACACACGGGACACAGCGTCAAGCTAAAAGGAGAGGAAGCAATTGAGTGTTTGCAGTCGCGGTGTGTGTGCGCGTGACCGTGCGTGTGTGTACACACCTCCGGCACACACTCGCATGCACTCGTCTTTTGTACTTGATGGTGTTTGCACAGATATGAGCAATGTCGTGTATTAGTTCCAATTATGGCTTTTAACCTTTGAGCAAATAATGGCATAAGATAGAGCAACAAAACCCAGAGAGGAGCACCTGTCCACAGAAGCGTGCCAGGTGCAAACATTGTTCTGGAGACACAGAGGAAAGGAAAGACAAGCTTCCAGCAAACTCAGACACATTTTGTCTTGCTGTAAACATTTCTGGCACCGAAGCACGGAAAACAAAACCGTCGTGGTTATTTTATTTCCCTTTTGCTGCTAAAAAGCCAGTTCATCCAAGTTACAAAAACAAAACAAAACACTATGTTTCTCTCAGTGTTATTTGTTCAGGTTTTGAAAACTGCCTCCATTTCTATTGGCCGACCATAAAAATGCGTAGAGTTGAAGAAAGATTAACTTTGAAGCTGTGAGATTGCACCAAAGCAGAAAATCTATTCCTGGATTATTATTTTAATCCCATTTTAAATGAACAAAATACACAGATTGGTGCTTAAAAGTGTCCCAACTTCACACGCTGGTTGAACAACATGTGAACCCCCGTCCTGCACACCTTTGCGATGACAGCATTGAAGGTGCATTGCATTGACATAGACAGAAATCTCACAAAACTTTAATAAATCTCCTCAAAACTACCTGCATGACCACGAGAGTCAAGTGCAAGATGGTTCTTTTTATTCAGTTGAAGTGAACCTTTAAACGTCTTCAGTGTTTATCTCGCTCTCCACTGTGTTATCAGACTATAAACAACAGGCGCTAGACTGAAAGGCCTTTCTGCACACACTCGTCTCAGTTCCTTATCCATTGTTACGCATGCGGCACTTGGTTCTAAGTGTCTCCGGCTATCTCGGTCGGACTTTCCCTGTTAATGATCCACTCTAGCGGTTTGATCTTTATTAATATGGCACATCCCGATGCCTCTATAAACCTTTCCTCTGAGCTGCCACACCTTCGAGGGGGGAAGAAGCAGTTTAGGGCTCGCAGCGGCATGCCTGGGAGCAGATGAGAGGCGGTATCAAAGCTCGTTAAAGGAAAAGCCGCTCGACGCCATAAAGGCATCACTTGCTCTCAAGGTCGGCCCCGTGGCCCCAGAACACACCTACAGTGTTGTGTTTTCCCCCCTGTGCTGTCTGGTCAGGTGTGTTTTTACCTATCTCTAAAACACACACACACACACACAGTCACAGACACACACACACACACACCTGTCCGACTGCTCCCTGTTATTAAAGTGACGGTTTTTGCTTATCAAACCAATCTCATTCAAACTGTCAGACTGATTTGTCGGAGCAGCAGGTTGATGAACTGAGATTGCTCGTGAGTCACAATGGGTTTTATAAACAGACTCACGAACAATCACAATCACTATAATAATAATAATAATTTCACATTACCGCAAATGAATCACAGGGAGTTAAGATGTTTAAATAGAGAGGAGACTCAAAGGTTTATCATTCCAGTGGGAACTTCCTCTTTGGGCTCCTGGCATTAACAAGCTGCTCGTATCAAATGTATCAAATGTATCTGGATGTTTTTGCTGGATTAAGTTTAATCCTGGGCTTTAAACTGTGTACAGTGTGTTGCTTTCCCGCACATTTACATGAACATCACTCCCTCTCATTTTATTTTAAGACCGCATAAACATCTGAACTAAGAGATATCACCATTGATGGTTAGATGGTTGGGTCTGATGTTAGATATGTATGTGTGTACCAGTATGCTAGTGTATGTCATCTGAATATTGGATAAAGTCAGGTTCAAACTTCTTGTTTCATTCACAAATTAGAGTCAAAAGAAAAGAAGGAAGAAAGGAGGTTGTTGATGTCGGTTTTTAAGCATGCAGTAAATCTGAAAATACTCTCAATAGCCATATAAAAAAATCTATTTTTGTCATGTTTTTATGAATAAAATGTCGCTTTAAAACCAGATATGAGTGATATATATCATGTGAATATGTATATATGTCTATTTCTACTTCTTCCTTTTTTAAATTTAACTTTATTGCTTATTTTTGCTTTTTTTTTTTAAGCCTGTGAATGTTCTCGTGTGTCCAGGTCGTCGTTCTCCTCAAAGCAATTTCAGTCAAAAGCAACTGGACTTGGTTATTTGTCAGGAAGACGTTTCACCTCTCATCCAAGAGGCTTCATCAGTTCATGCACGCATCTGGACCAGGACCAGGACCAGGACCAGGACCAGGCTGGGACTGGACCAGGACCAGGACCAGGACCAGGACCAGGACCAGGACCAGGCTGGGACTGGACCAGGCTGGGACTGGACCAGGACCAGGACCAGGCTGGTCTTTTATCTTATTTTGTAACATGTTCCTGCCTGTAATATTCTGTTGCTGCTGTGACAAAAGAATTTCCCCGTCTGCGGGACATTAAAGGTTTTCTGATTCTGATTCTGATATTTATACAAACCCCTCTGTAAAAACCTTCAGAACATAGAGAGGGATGCAACTGGAGAGCTTGGTGTATGTAAGAGCTGCTGAAGTGGAGTGGGGAAAAAACCCTTTAAAGATGTTGATTGTGAATTTTCTGGTGAATAGGGTAAAAAAAACAACTAATCATCATGAAACTTCCCCAGTTGATTACTGTCATTAAGACAAATGTTTTTTGTATTGCAAGTATTCTTAAATTGTATGTTTGAATATGCAAATGAGATAATTTCATGGTAACTTTTGGTGCATTAAGGAGAAATCTACAGAAACAAACAGACAAAGTGGAGTTAAATACACAGCTAAATGTGTATTTTGGATGATTTCATTCCACAAGTCTGAAAGAAGACCAAAATCTAAAGATTTACCAGTACTTTCCAAGTGTTTTTGCCTGTAGGGTCTTGCCTTTAATTCACTTTGTTTTACTGAAACATGGATATTGGGTATATATATAGTTGTTACATGTGGCGATGCTCCTTTTTAAGGTGTACTTGTGTTTATTTCATTGTGTTTTAGGTGAATTTATTGCTAGATTTGGTCCGTTTTCATGTTTCAGAGAAGAAGGGGCTTTCATTCATAAATTATTATATATTCCTTCCTTGTGAGGAGCGATACCTGCTGAAGTCAATCCTGGATCATCCTGCATCTGGAGATCACACCAGTCCTGCACCGGTGAGAGCTCCTCTTCCTGACCGAAGGGACTCAGCCGGGTTTCTGGCTCGGGTCGGTCCAGGAGGAGCAGTTGGACCCGGGACAAGGATCCCAGGTTCCCTGAGTCACAGCCCACCGTCAGCGCCGCCAGGCCTGGAGACAGCTCTGCAAGGGGAGACAACAAAGTCTGAAACACGAGAGAAATATCCTGCGGCGCTGCGGCACATAAAAAATAACGATGGCGTCAGACAGGTTTGCTCTGACGTGAGTGAATCGTTTGGATGTAAACAGAACACTGATGGGTCTGTAAGTGCAGCTGCTAACAATAAGCAGACAAACATGCTCTTCAATCTTGTATTGAGACAAAATATACAATATAATTCCCCAAGCGTGTTCTGGGTCTACCCCGGTGTCTCCTACCAGCTGGATGTGCCTGAAAAACCTCTAAAGGATGGCACCCAGGAGACAGCCTGATTAAACGCCCCAAACCACCTCAACTGGCTTCTTCTACGGGTGTCTGAGCTCCTAAACCCTGACTCTAAGGGGGCTTTCACATCAGGGACACAGGCCTGGGTCCAGGCCCGCTTAACTTCAAGGTCCAGTTTGTTTGGTTAGTGTGAACATGTGTGTACCGTACCCGTTCCTTCTTGAAAAGGTGCTCTTCATTTGTACTCGGGGACGCACCAGGTATGATAACCAACTGTACTAAAACGCTGAAAACTGACTGCTATTTAACGCAACTAACGTAGAGTTTCTAAGGTGTTCTGAAAGGGGTCATCCCTATGTTCCCCAGGTCCGATGTTCCTCCACTGGGAACCCTTTTTCTGAAAAGGGTCATATGTTCACCGGTCGCATAAGCAAAGGGCTAGAGGTTACGGTTAGGGGGTAGTGTTAGGGTCTGCATAGGCATATTTGCCGTGGAACTCGGCACTGATTGTGGAAAACACAACAGAACCAGCAACATAAGGCCCCTTTCTGTGAAAAGCGGGGAACATAGGACTTTGACCTGCAGTTGGAGCTTCGATAGCAGTGTCTTCCTTCTCTTCGTCTCGCTGCCGGTCCCCGCTGAGGACGGCCCCGAGGGCAGCAGGGTCACAT